>NC_056749.1:221646098-221851098 GCF_019279795.1 Protopterus annectens
ATGTTCACATAATAGTTTCCGAATGGAATTCATTCCATATTCTTTAGGAATGACTGTGAATAATGATTGTATTTCTAATACAACAAACATAAATGGTTTCTGCTCCCTGATGGAAAAAAGTGATATAATTGTTTCAAGAAATCGCCCGTATCTTTAATGTAACTCTTAGCATATTTTAAATAACCAGCCAAAATATTCTGTAAATATAAGGAAATGGGTTCAGTAGACCACCCTATTCCCGATATTATAGGTCTCATTGATGGGTCAATAATAGATTTGTAGATTTTGGGGAGACCATATAGTATAGGTATTAGAGGACATGGAACTGAAAAGTTTCACCACTTATATCATTCATTGCTTGTAAGTCAAACACAAATTTATTGATGTTACTAATAATTCTTTTTACTTCTATGTATGATATTTCTTTGAAGGCAGAATCCTCGGCTAAAATCATAAACATAGCTTTTAAATATGCATCTCTATCCATTATGACAACAGTGCCACCTTTGTCTGCTTCCTTAATAATAACGCCAAAGTACTAATGTTATTGTCAACTTTATTTAATGAGTCAAGAGCCTCTCTCTCATTCCTAGTTAAGTTATAAAGCTTCTTAAAGTTCCATTTAGCGTTATAATGTTCCCATAGCTGCATTCCACAAATATTGTGAAATGCTGACACTGTGGGATGGCTAAATGGAATAAAGGTACTAGAACACTTTAATACATTACTATCAAACATTGTAGAATTCTTAAAAAGAAGTTTAAGGTTAATATTATGACAGAAATTTTTCAAATCAGTCAAGGCAGTTGTTATATAATCAACGTTTGCAGGAATAAATTTCAGCCCTTTACCAAGTAATGATATAATGGACTCATTCATAGTAAGTTTAGAGAGATTAACAACTGCACCATTTTCTGATATAAACTCTACATGTTGTTCTGAATAAATATTTTCAGTAACAAAATTACATACTAATATTTCTGCTGTGGTCGCTTGTTGACTGACCTCTGGTTGCTCTGAGATCTCCCTCTCTTTCACTGTAATGAGCGACCTCTCAGTTGGAAACACTTTGTAGTTCTTACTTGTATTTCTTCTAGTAGTTTTAATTGAAAGGCAGCTGTATTCTATTGAAAATCCACCATGTTAGATTTATTCACGGATACTGTGGATGTTACTGCAGGGCCAGAGGTTCCCTCAGTGTTTGTATACGTCACCATTTCCAAAACAGCACGTGAAGTATTATCATCAATCTCTTTGGTTGCTATATTTGAGTTATCATTACTAACTTGTACCTGATTTAAAGGTACAAATATATCATCAAGGGAATGCATAGAATTTTTCTTAGCCAATGTGCCGGTTTCATCTATTACATTGGCTACAGTCATTATATTTGATTTCTCCTGGTTTTTAATTTTAGGCCACGAGAAAATATGTCCATTAGAGAAATCATTTAGATCCCTATTAAGTTCCTTCTGCTTAGGGTTGGAGGAATGGGCAGCATAAGTGTTAGGGTTAGCACCCATTACTAAAGAGGGAGGGAGGGCTCCCTTTAACTTTAACTTTAAACTTCTTCAAGAAATCCTGGATTTGTAAGGGCTCACAAAGAAATTACCCACTTTTTCTTGCTCAAACAATTCAAGTTGCTTAGTTATGATTATGATCATCATCATTATCAGCTCCCTTTTTTCTATCTTCTACATGATGTCAGGGTGTCATGTCAACTCTCACTATCTCTCCTACCTTCTTTGACAGTTATGCCTGACTGTTTCAGGTCTTCTCTCACATAATCCATCCACCTCTTTGCTGGATGCCTCATTTCCTCTTGCCTCTTTCCTATCTGTCCCAAATTTTCTTCACCAGATTGTCTTCTGCTGTTCTGCACATTTACCTGAACCACCATAATCTATTCTCTTTTACCTGCTCTGTAACTGGACCTACTTTGGCTCCTGCTCTGATGTTCTCATGTCTTATCTCTCCAAACCATCTCAAGCACTTCATCTCCATCATCTCTAGCTTCCTCAACTGCTCTGCTTTTACTGCCATGGTTTCTCTACAATACAGCAGTACAGTAATGCCACTTTTTTGTACACCTTAACTTTTCAGCTTTTTTGTTATGGTGGCAGGCTCAAAAATCTGATCTACCTCAATAAATGAAAACTGTCCAGTATATATTGAATTAAAATGTGCTTATATAATGGATTTCTTTCCCTTTTGCATTCTGGACTGCTGGCCTTTTTTTAATAGAGAGATTGATTGATTGATTGATTGATTGATTGATTGATTGATTGATTGATTGATGGGAGCACCAGAACTGAGAAGTGACTTTTTTTTTGGATCCTCATCTAGAACTTGAGGGGCACCAGAATGGAATATGATTGAGATGCCTGGATGGGTATGATTGGAAACACTAGATTGCTTTCTGTACACCAACAAGTGAAGCGTTTTTTGACTTCAATACTCATCATGGATTTTCAATAACAAATACCCCGGTCAAATAGAAGGATGCTCATAAGTGTACCTCACCCTACACCAAAGGTCAGGGATTGACTTTATAATTATGTCATCAGACCTGATGTGTATTACACACTTGAATCAAGATAAGTGCTGAGCTGTCAGCTTATCACTCTTTAGTTCTGTGATGGATCAGATGGCTGAGAGACTGCTGGCCTAATATGGGAAGCCTGAATGTGCAGTAGAGGTGTCCAAGGAATGCTAAGCTGATTTTTCTGTGCAGGATGAGTTGAAATCCATCCTTCTTTTACCATCTATTGCTAGAGGTCAGGTATATGAAGTCTGAAACTTCAGGAAAAGTACTGGCATCATAAAACTAGTTAGTAAAAAAAAGCCTATAGCATAGATCATGTAAGAATTAAAAATTAAGAACTTCAGTCTAAAATATGTCTCGTTAAAATGTTTAAGAGCACTGGCCTCATTGCCAGTCATAACAAATGCCAGATACTTAGAAATCATGCAGAATTCTGCTAAAGAGAGCTAAGGCTGATTTTCTATAAAAATGCCACATTACCATTCTTAGCAATCTCAGAGGTTTCTTATATGACATAAATAACATGGCAGGACGGTCAAAGCAGGTTAAAATCAACTCAATTATTAGTGAAGGGACAAGGTATTAATGATACTAAGCAGACTGCAGAGGTGTTTACTAAGCATTTGTATTCCAGTAGCGCAAATAATACCCATCCCTCTGACACTAACATTTCAGCCTTATACCTGTTTGGCTTTAATGCTTTTTTCATTAAGTGCAGTCTCTTCTTCACAATAATAAAGTAGTGGATCAAACAAATACCAGACTGTGGTACAGCTGGCTAATATGGTCTCCAATTAAAATTCATCAATGCATGCAATACTTCCATTGCCTCCCCACTGAGGCACATTATTAATGCTTACTGTCAAATCAAATCTTCCCTTTCATCGAGAAAACTGCAAATATCATCTTAGTTCTTATGCAGTCATATAGCTCTAGCTCTAACACATTTTGCAGTATAAGCTCTTTTGTTTCCTTTAGCCCAAAATCCTGGAGAAGGCTAAAGCCTCACAATTACAGGCCCATATTGATACATATAGTCTGCTGCCTAGCCATCTGTATTGCTTTATAAAAGCACAGTTTATTAATACTGGCCTTTTTTTCATGAATATTTTACAGATCTGTAAACATGGGAATCTTACTAAGGCAATTTTTATTGACCTTTCCAAAGTTTTTGATCATTTTTACTATTTCCAGCTTAACAAAGAACTTTCCCTACTGATACTTATAGATCAATGGGGTTTTCTGGAGGGATGGCAAGCATCTGACAACATTAACAGTACAAAGAATATCCTGTGGGTAGAAAAGTGTAAGAAAATGCTGCTAGTGTTGGTGCGTCTTGATGCAGAGAAGGTATTAAGTAGATTCAGCTGGGATTTTATGAGTAGGGCAATGGTGGGATTTGCATTCCCTGATAGAATAGTGGGGTATATCAGGAAGATATATGAAGGGTTAGAGGCAAGAAATAAGGTGGAGGAGGGGTTCTTTTCTGATAACCTGTGTTTGAACAGAGGAAACTGACAGGGGTGTCCTTTCCCCTTTGTTACTTGGTTTACATTTACAGCCACTAGCAAAGAAAATAAGGGACTCAGAACTTTAAGGCTATAACTGGTATGGTAATCAAGAACATTTAGCTTAATTTGTAGATTACGTCATTCTGTACTTGATAAATCCAGAAAATGATAATTGTGGAATGTTTTGAGACAGTTTCATTTTTTGTAGGATATAAAATAAATGAAGGTAACAGCAGTAAACTATGTTCTCATATATATGAAATAGTTCAGCAATACCTGTATTTATTAAGGACATGATAAGATGACATGCTTGTGTATGGACTGAAAAGGATTCTATTATAGGAACAAATAATATATAGAAAGAGACTAAACAAAAGATATCACAAAAATTGAGAAGTTGGAAGCTCTTGGCTTTAGCTATAGATAGTAAGATACAATCAGTGTAACGTTTTCTAGGCCCTTTAGTGTTATATACAGCTCAGACATATTTTTATTAACCAGAGAGGAAATTAACAAAGAAATGAAGGAATCTTTTGGGAGGGAAAGAGGGTAAGAAATAAGTGGGATAATTTGTTTCTCCCAACAGAACAAAGTGGTTTAGCATTGCCAGATTTGAAAGGATACTTAAGAGCTACACATTTAAGGCTTATAAACATAATATAAGGAGGCCATTATAAATAAAAGTGGAAGGAAATGATGTAGAAATAAACAAGATATTGGATATAGGCCCTTAAGGAGAATAAGCAGAACTATATAGAGGCCTTTCAATATGGCTGCACACTCAGTAACAGCTTAATTTCAGCTCTCCTAGTCTGAAAACAGAAACTCAGAAAAGAGACAGTGAATTTGTCTTTTTGAATAAATTGTAGTTGCTGACTAGTAAGTTCATGCCTGG
Organism: Protopterus annectens; assembly: GCF_019279795.1. Classification (NCBI taxonomy): domain Eukaryota; kingdom Metazoa; phylum Chordata; order Ceratodontiformes; family Protopteridae; genus Protopterus; species Protopterus annectens. Next base: position 221,651,050 of record NC_056749.1, read on the forward strand.
ATATTCAGCAAAAAGCAGTATAAGCTCTAGCTTCAGTGGAAGACATGACTTCCAGTAATCTAGAGGAAAAAAGTCAAATGTGCTCAGAGCTGATTAAAATAAACAAAACACTGAAGGAGTATATTGACTCAAATAAAACACTGATAAAAATGGAAGAAGCTTTAAAGAGATATTCAGATGAGCTGATAAAACTGCAAAATTAAGAGGTCAAAATGAAGAAAATGTTTACTTATATTAATTTCTAGAGGAGCTCCAATAGTGAGAGAAGAGGTGAAAAATAATAATGGTAAATTTGTAGTAGTAAGGGGTTACTGGCTAGGGAGGAGGATTACGCTGACATGCATTTATATTCCACCTAAAACTGCTACAATGAAACTTAAGAAAACTCTTGGAGAAATTATTAGATTTCAGCAGGGAATATTACTTGTAGGGGGACTAGAATTTGATTTGCAGCAGTGAAGATGTAAATGGAGGGTTTAGAATGGAAAATATAACAAAGGAGAGAAGACTTTTGAAGACATTTATGAAAATATTTGATATGGAGGATGTGAATTTAGTAGTAGGAGCTTCAAGAGCATTTACATATTATTCCCCAAGTTACAAAAACCTGGCTAGGCTAGACAGAAATTATATTTCACAAGAACATGCATTTAATTGAAAGTTTTGATTACAGCCAATAAATATTTCAAATCGTGGGCCAACAATAAACTGAAAATGCAGGGATTCTTCACTTATCTGTCAAACAGGAATGAATTTAAGGAATGGGTTGTGGAAATTATTTGTGAGTTATTAATGAAGATAGAAATTTCTTCAGAAAATATAGCTATGGAGTTGTATAATATGAAAGTAGAGTCTAAAGATAGGTTAGAAACAAAAGAAAAAGAGATTTGATTAAGAAGCAACAATAATTATTTAGAGGAACTGACAAAGGTTAAAGTATTACAAAATAGGGAGAATCTCAGAAAAAAAAAAGAAAAGGCACAGCTGCAGAGTGCTAAAATGAAGAGAAGAAACTATGTGGACAATATGAATCAGTTTCAAAAGATTGTTGTTGTTTTTATTTGTAGATTATATTATTTTTATCTGATTAAACTAGAAAAGGACATTTCAATGTTGGGAAACATTCTGAGACAGTTTCAAGTCTTTTCAGGATATAAAATTAATAAAGATAAAACAAAGACAATAGCTGTAAACTATGTACCCACACACAAATTGGTTGAGAAATACCCATAATTATTGGACATTATACAATGAAGTACTTAGGAGTATGGATTAAAAATGATTCTGTTATGGCAGCTAAGGAAATGTGGGAAGAGACTAAACAAAAACTGAGAAGGTGGAAGCTCTGTTTTATAGGTTCATAGGTTTATTGGATAATACTAGGCTACTGGCCTGGAGACCCTTATAAGCCTAGTGAAGAATTTCACCCATGTTCTCTCAAAGTCATCACCTGTTTCCCTTGTCCAGCAGGAGCACAGGTGGGTTCCCAGAGGTATATGTTCTGGTTCCCATCCAGTCATCCAGATTCCTCTTAAAGAGGGCTAGAGAGGTACTCTGCTTGACATGGAGAGGGAGTCTATTTCACAGACAGGGGAGTCTTTGGGACACAACTCTGTACTACCAACAAGTTCTATTAAAGTCACAGACCAGGTTAAGGCCTTGCGTGCAAGTTGCGTGAGTGGAGTTTGTCTTATGGATATGCAGCAACTCCATCAAGGCTGGGTCTGAAAAGGCCTTGTATGCCAGACACAGGTCACTTCTGAGCAGTCTGTATGAGACTGAGTAGATGGACAGGGCTTTTAACCTATCTGTATAGGATCGGTGTTTGAAACCCTGGATTTTCCTGGTCAGGAACCTCTGTGGTATTTCCAACTGCTGCATGTGATTGACAAGGTACATACTGAAGGGGGCATTGTACTCGATAATGGGTCTGATAAGGGAGGAGTACAGGGATGTTATGACCTCCTTGTTCCTGGATGAAATACCCTTATTTATGAGGTGGGTCATGTAGAAAGCCTTCCGTACAATAGAGGCAACTTGGTGGTCAAAAATCAGGTTGCTATCAACCTGGGTGCCCAAGTCCCTCATGCCTGATTGCATGCTTAGTGCATTGTTATTAATGTGATAATTAGCAGGGATGACATTTTCCCCAAAGGGGATAATGATGCATTTCTTGGAATTCAGTTTGAGGCCATGCTTCTGGCACCAGTCATTAGTTTGGGTAAGGCCCTCTTGGAGGATGTTCACATCACTAGGGAAGATGGAGCCCAGCTTTGCAGTCATCTGCAAACTTGGTCAGCCACAGACCACTGGTTTTGGCTTGCACCTCAGAAAAGTATATCCCAAACAGTAGTGGCCCCAAGACTGATCCTTGGGGTATACCACTCATTACATGTCCACTACTAGAGGTGGCTTCCCCTAATTTTACTGAGTGGGTTCTGTCAGTGAGCCAGTTAGCTACCCATCTGATAACATACAGATTGATGCCTATCTGGGAAAGTTTATCTATTATGCCCAAGTGGGGAATAGTGTGAAAGGCTTTGGCTAGGCCAAGGTAGCCAGCATGCACTGTCTTCCCCTCGTCCATGGCTTTGGTGACTGTTTCAAAGAAGTCATCCAAGTTTAACAGGCATGATCTCCCATTGACAAAACCAAACTGTGTGGGGGTCAAGCGTTTGGAGGTTGCCAATGTCCTTGTTTATAAGGCCAATGATAATGCGTTACATGGCCTTGCAGATCAGGATAGTTAAGCTGATGGGCCTATAATTGCCTGGGTCAGTGGATGCTTCACCTTTTGTGTAGAGAGATGACAGTGGCTGTACTCCATTCAGTGGGGATGAAGCCGGTACTCAGGCTTTGGCTGAATATGGTGTCTAATAGAGCTGAGATCTCATGTAGGATACAGCCAGGGATGTTATCAGGTCCCATGGAGACTGTAGTTTTTGCCTTTCAGAGGGCATTAAGGACCTACAACCAGGTGATGAGTGGAGGGTGACAGGTGCTGGGGATGTCCTGGTTTACTGATGGGGGCAGGAGGGGTGAAGCTTTCACTGAACCTGTCTGCCAGCAGGTTGGCTATATCTATGGAGTCTGTGTATGTGGTGTTATTGGCCACCAGTTCAGAGCACATTTGGGTGGTACCTTTGAGAATTCAGACATATGTGAAGAAGGCCTTGTGATTGTCCTTAGTAGATGTGGCCAGTTTGGACTCGAAGTTAGCCTTAGAGGATTTCTCCAGTGACCTCATTTGCTTGTTCAGACAAAGGAGAGATTGCTTCCAACTTGGCACCTGCTCTTTCTTGGCCCTGGACAGCAATTTTTTCCTTGTATTATTGAATCATATGATTATAGGAGATTACTAGGCTATCAACCAGGAGGTCATTTCAAACCCAGCCATTTCATCCCAGTGTAATATGATAGAAATGCTAGTCATTACCCAAGACTGCATTTAGTAATGTCTGCCTATGTCCAGGAGGATTGTGGGTGCTATCCCTGGTAAGGATTTGCAGTGCCCAATCCACTCATCCAGGTTCCTTTTGTTTGTTTATTGCTACTGTCCACCAGACATCTTTATGGATAAAGATATTAAGATACAAGTAGTGAAAATGTTGTGGATAATCATTAATAAAGACTTGAAAATTTTTATCTGAGAGGGGAAGTGGGCAAGAGTCAAGCTGGATAAGTTGATCCTTAATCCCTTACAATAGAGCAAGGTGGTTTGGGAATACATGATTTGAATGTATATTTCAAAGCTACATAGTAAAGGCTCTTGTACATTTCACAAGCAGAAAGCTGTAATTCAAAGTGGAAAGGGATGATGATGAAACAGGATAAGGTCAAGAAATAAGGAGAGACGTGGATTTTGGATACAGATTGTTAAGGAGAACAATGGCCATACAAAATATATTCACAAAGCAGCAGAAAGTATTCCAAGAACTAAGCCAACACAGAAATGGAGAAAGGATATTCTGGCAATAGGGGTGACTGCAATTAGTGGTACAGAGAATAGGCAAGAAGGGGTTGTAATTTACTGGAGAAAACTGGAAAAGAAACTAACATATTGGGAGCAAATTAATAGAATGAGAAGAGGCTAAGAATACATTTGGACTGCAGACTAGAAACTGCCTTCTATATCAAGGATTGATATCAGAGTATAGGCAAACAGAAAGGAATAGGGGGATCCTAACTGAAACACCAGCACTGGTAGAGGTTTTAGTAGAATCTAGAACAGAAGCTGTTATTAATTGGGGATGATTAGTAGGGCATATAAAATACTGCATCCTATGTATAAGAATCAATTAGAGGAGTTTAGAAAAAATTCAGTAGAGAAACTGGATAAGCAATCCACACAGAAACAATGGGAGGATATATGTATGGCTCCCAAATATGCAACAAAATCTAGAAGATTTATAATTTTTCCCTCTCAATTTTTTTTCAAATACATTTGAATGAATTGCATAGTATTTATACATAACATCTAAATAACTATGTACACTATTTACAATTACCTGACACTATAACAGATCTTAATGTATACAGTTACTTTATGAGTATGTCCAATCCATTATCAGAGTGCCTGTTCAATTATTGTATAGTGGCAATCAATGATAAGACTTTTCCCCAAGGGTTGTTGATAAATGGCTTTGGATACATTCTTAGTTCTTTAATTTTAATTTCCAATAATGCTGTGGTCTTCAGTAGACTGTAGAAGGCTTCCAAAGTTGATATTGTGTTTGTATTCCATCTTATTGTTATACACTTCCTTGAAATTGCAAGTATAGTCCATACTAGATACATGTTTGACCTATTCAAATGTGGACCATCGTTCACATTTAATAATACAAGAGCTTTAGTTAAATAAAATGATTCATTAAATAAAGCTTGTAGAAAGTTATTAATACTGTTCCAAAATGGCTTAATGTTAACACAAGCAAAGAAAATGTGATTCCAATCTGCATTGTGTACTTGCTCACATCTCAAACACATTCCTTTTATGGAAGAACTAATTTTACTGATTATGTCTGGGGTTAAGAATGCTCTGTGCAAGCATTTCCAATTAAAAACTTTCCAGCATTGTGTAAAGGATGTATATTTTATCGATAATAAGATATTTCTTTTAATATCTTCAGTTAACTTTATTGAGTGTCCTTTTGTTATATATTTCCAATATGAGGTTTTGGGTGTTGTTTTATAGTTTATCAATATTTTGTACATTTTTGAAATTGTTTCCCATGACAGAGTCATTATATATGCTTTCATGGGTCTACTTCATTTCACCTAACTTCCAATTCACTGACTTTCATTTCACTGACCACATTTCACTGAAATTTCATTTGACTGACAGTTCATTTGACTGACAAGTATTATTAGCAAGAAAATGGAATATGCCCCCTTCCCCACTGTAGTGCGACCCTGGAGTTAGAATATATAGTCAGGGGGGTGTGGGGGGTGCAGCCCCCCACTTCATTTCATATGATATTGTCAAGTTTTGATATAATATTGCTTAGTAAAAGAAAAGTAAGTGGGGGGCTTCGCCCCCACACACCCCCAACTATATATTCTAACTCCAGGGTCACACTACAGTGGGGAAGGGGGCATATTCCATTTTCTTGCTAATAATACTTGACAGTCAAATGAACTGTCAGTGAAATGAAATTTCAGTCATTTGGTCTAAGTCAAATGGGAGTCAGTGAATTGGAAGTTAGGTGAAATGAAGTAGACCTGCTTTCATATATGTATTTCGTACATTTAGGTATTTCTTTAAATTAAGACTTGTTAATTATTCTACATAAATCGTGTGAATATGACAGAATACTCTGTAAAGTTAGCCAGCCCTGTTGTGGAATTTTGTATGTTGTTTTTATTACTTGCATATCTAAAACTTTTAGTTCTTTAATACATTGGAGCCAACAAACAAATCCTTTCTGTTCCCAGGCATTAATCATTTCTCTATATATTTTATGTGGAAAGGTCTTTGTGACTATAAATGGTGTTAAAAGCTCAAACCAGATTTTTAAATCTATATTTGCATTAATAATTTTCCTAAATGAGTCAATGTAATAATTAATTATATGCGTTTTAGTGGGTTTAGTTATGTTATATTGCATACTAATACATATGTGCCATGGCAAATTATTTTTATCTGTTGTTTGAAATTTGTTTTGTAAATCAAATTCATTTATTGATATTACAGTTAGTAATGCTTCCCAATTTGCAGAGTAATTTGAGATTGTTTTAGATATTGATGGTTTTATATATGTTTCTGTATCAGGAAAGTTCAATCCTTCTTGTTTCCATGGTCTGATATGATGTATTAGAGCTATTCTGTTTCTTTTGGGAAAGCATAAAAAATTTATTAGGCATGAGTTTATTTCTTTAAGTTTATTCCTTTCTGGTAACAGTTGTATTGCCAAGGCTATATATAAAATCTTGGGTAGTAAAACCATTTTTATTAACTGTAGTCTATCTTCAAATGTTAATATTATTTTGTTCCATTTTTCCACAGAGATTTTAATTGTATTGATGATATTATTGTAGTTTTTTTTAGACTAATTCATTATTATCCTTGCATAACTCAATTCCTAGATATTTTAAGACAGATTCTTGTTTCCCTATAATGTGATCCCCCTTAGTCTGCAGTTCTTTTTTTATTTAAAAATAAAAATTTTGATTTTGATTTATTGAACTGGAGTCCTGAAGTCATGTGAAATTTGTCAATTAATATATCTAATTCTTCTAATGTCTCTTTTGTATTAATGTTAGTAATATGTCATTAGCAAATAGCATTACTTTAGAATTGTATTGTTCATAAACATCTATTCCTTTGATTTTTATATTGTTACAAATTGAATTGCCAGAGCAAATAGAATCAGTGACATGGGACATCCTTGTTTAGTGCCTTTTGTTATATGTATAGATTCAGAGGTAAAATGGCCTAACTTGACATACGCTAAATTATTTGTATATATATATATATATATATATATATATATATATATATATATATATATATATATATATATACATATATATATATATTCTTTAGGAGATGAACAAAGGCTGCAGGAAATTCAAATAGCATTAGGATTTTGAATAAATAGTCCCAATTTAGGGAATCAAAGGTTTTCTCTATATCTAAGCCAATTATGAGTGTTTCTTTATTTTCTTTATTAACATAATCTATAAGAGGAATTATCCTTTTAATATTGTCATGTGTGTGTCTATAAATCCAGTTTGATCATTATTTATTGTTTTGGATAGTGGTATTTTCATTCTGTTAGTTAATATTGTCATAAATATCTTACAGTCATTATTTAATAATGATGTAGGTCTATATGAGGTACAGAGGTTTAGGGATTTGTTTTCCTTTAGGATTGGTGTGATTAAGGAATATCTCCAAGAGGGTGGTATTAAAGCTTGTGACTGAATTTCGAATAGAGTTTTATGGAAGAGGGATAATATCTTTAAAGGAAAAAGTTTATATATTTCAATAATTATGCCATCTATACTGGAGCTTTATTATTTTTGCCCTCTTTTATTGTACTGTAATTTCTTTGTAGGATATGAGTGCTTGCAGATCTAGTTTTAATTTTTCTGGTATGTTTTTATATTAGAACATTTTTCATCTAGATTTAATTGATTGATATGTATATTTTCTTTTTGGAAATGTTCCATATAGTGATTTCAATAGGCATCAAAAATGTCACCTATATCCAAGACATTTTTCCCTTTCTTTTCCTGGAAGATACTTTTAATATTATTGGCCTTTGATTGTATTCTGATTCTTGTGGATAAATTATAGATATTTGGGAGAAGTGGCCAAGGTATTAGTTTTTAGTTTTTCTAAAGCTAAACTAGTTTTATGTGTTAGAATTTTGTTGTATTTATTGTTTAATACTTCTACTTTCTTTTTCATCTCCAAATGATTTTGATTTTTTCAGCTTTTACTGACAAAAGTTTGGATTGTAGATCTAATAATTCAGAATTCCATTCTCTGATTTTTTATGTAAGCTTTTAATGAGTCCCATATCATTATTTTATTTATCACTGTGGTATAATTAATATCTAAGAAGAAATGTAATTCAGATAATAACCAGAGTTTGAACTATTTATGTTTAGTTATATATGCTGGAATTCTGGAGTTAAAGATTAATGGTTTGTACCCATTTTGAAGTTTTAGTATCAATGAATTGTGATCTGAAAAGGGGTAGGGAGTGATTGAGAAATTAATGATTTTACAGTGTAAGTCATGGGCAGCAAATATTTTATCTATTCTAGTTTGAGTACCAAATCTGTGATCTTGATGGGAAAACAACAAAGATTTATCTTCTTTAAATTTAAAAGTATCTACAAGATGAAATGATTCCACCCACTTGTTTAAATCTTTTGATACAGCAGATGTACACAGCAGTCTTTTATTTGTAGTTTCAGAAATATCAAATATACAGTTAAAATCTCCTCCTAATATTAACTTGCCTTTATAATTATTGGAAATGAAATCTAAGTGTTTTTAACAGTTCCTGTTCCAATGCCTGGGAACCAGTATAGATTGGCTAGGGTCCATATTTTCTTATTATATTTAAATATTACTAATGCCATAAGGTCTTCTTTATCTTCATACTTATAAATGACTTCTGGGTTAATCACATTTGTTTTCCATAATATTGTTATCCCTGTTGTCTTTGCCTTATAAGTGGATTGCGCCAATATCATATATTCCTTAGGATTCCATTTGTAATTGTCATTTGTCTTGAAATGAGTTTTTTTAAGAAAGATAATTTGTGCTTTGTTCAGTTTTAAATATTTGAGTACATTTGATCTCTTGCTAGGATTGTTTAAGCCATTGGTTTTTAAAGATAATAAAGTTAAATCCATTTTAGGTTATTTAGACTATGTATTTTTTGTTTTATTGTGACTATTAAGCATTTTCCTCTGATAACTATAAAGTATATGTTTGAGCTTTTAAAGGAAATTATCAGTTTTATACTTTGAGTGTTTACCAATAAAGTAATGACAAGCGATTCAATCATAGTAAAGTAGGATGTATCATATATAAAACCAGAGTAAAAGATTATACCACACAGTTATTTAACATATTCACCCTTATTAATGAAGTCTTTCAAAACTTATTACTTAATATAAATAGATGGTAATAATATCTATACCTAATGTTTATAATACAATGTATTTTACTGGATATATCAGTAGTTATATTTCATTGTTTGCCAGTATTTAAGTAATCACTTTGTTTGTTGCTAACTTACTTAAAGCATCAAGTTTGTTTTATGTGAACATTGATGAAAGTTAGTGCATTTTAATTATCAGTGCATCCCTCTTCCCCCTATTTCCTACACATAAGGATTTTCATATCTGTCATTTCTTATTATAAAATGAGTGAAATTATAGGTTAAAAATAACAAATTCACTTATTGTGATTAATGATTATAATTTCCCTTTCCATATTCATAAATTGCCATTTTATGGCATATACTAAAAGTTTTTAGATTTAAATGGCAACATTCTATTTTGTATAATCAGCAAAGGATAAACTGAGTGATTACTATCAATTTAATACTATTTGCTCAGAATGTGATTGTTACATTCTGTGATATTCCTAGTTCAGGCTTCTATTGTTTCCCTTGAACAACTTTGTCAGTTTGATGCCATGTATAAAACATTAGTTACCTTGGTAACAGCTTAAGTATTATGTATGGTCAAGATGGGTTACAATACCACAATTCAAGTTAAAGCAATTATATGACTTGTTATGCACATTTATTTATATGAGAAAATCATCATGCTTCCCCTTGATGTTCACTGTAGTGTATGTCATTTATGACAAGTTAAGACAGAAGTGTTATTATACACAAGCCCATGTTATTAAATCCTGTCTTTAATATCTAAATTCAGCAGACTGCTTCATCTTATATGATGATTATATATTTTATGTCTAGATTTACTAAAATCATACATTACATAACTATTGTGTCTTTTTTTGGCTGTTGCTTAGTTATTTGAGAGAACACAAGCTATAATTCTTATTCTTATTATTAGCTCCTTCCAAGCATGTTTATACAGTCCATATACTTAAAATTATGAGACCCTTCTAGTTTCTTATTTGTTGTAAGTATATTTCCATCCTTACATACACACATATCAGTACTTCAAACATGGGCAACAATGCCCATCCAGTTTTTCCAGAATACCATTCACTAGTTCATGTGATGTGTTTCCAGGCTGTTCTTGTAATATCCAAACCAATATTTGTCCTGTTCCATTTTACCAGCCTGTTCTATGCAGTGGCCAGTCTGCCAGTGAACCACTCAACACACCTTCCATTCCCACAGATATTTCCATGAAAGAAATCTGATGACTCTCTAGCACTTCCCAGCAATCCCAAACACCCCTAGAATCAGCTATCCCCATGTGCCCAACACATCTGAGTAAGCTCACCTCACAGACCACTGCAAAGGGTACTGCACAAGACCAAGTGCTCTTACTCTTTCACAATAACTCAGACTTCCACTCTTATGTAAGTCCTTAATGTGGACCAAAAAACTTTTTAAATATAAAATTGTGCTTATTATTATTATTTTTTTTAATCAAGAATCATCTTAATGAGCTAAAAGAATCATCAATATGTGTACATGTGGTTTAAAACAGCCCTTTTATTATATATATATATTTTTTAAACCAAAAACTTCATTGCCGAGGATCATCTCGGAGGCTCCTCATAGCCATTAAGCATTATCGTCACTCTGTCTCCATTACCATAGCAACCTGGGAGCATCTGTTTCTGTTAGTGTGTCTGTGTACTGCATACCAGGGGCTCATGATGCACCTGAAGCAAAGCTTCACTTCACTGCAACTTCAAGCCTAAATTCCCTCCCTTTCAGCGAGGCAGCAGCCAGGAAAAGAATGGAGAGCAAACAGATAAAAAAAAAAAAAAAAACTCCCATCAAGCCGCCACAACAACACACTCTTCCAGCTTTCCCACCTCTCACTCAGCAGATGTATAAACAAACTCTTCTCTGTCCAAATATCCCAAATCACAGTTTTATCCATCCCCTTCCCCTGGGTTCAGGCTAAAACACCAAATATCTCTTCCTAATACACAAGCATCAGTAAACCTTAATCACAAGCCGCAACTCACAGCTTCCCAGAGACGAAAATGGCAACATACAACAGCTGCCAGACACAGCTGCATCCATGCATGAGTCTATATTATATTATCACACACTTAGAAAAGCAAATGATAAATAATCAACCACATGTAAGTGAAAGCTTACAACGTCGAAACCTCAGAACAGTGATTTTTTTCCCTTGGAAAAAAATCACTGTTCCAAAAATTAAAAAAAAAAAACTTTAAAACAATACATAATGTGGGGGACTTCGCCCCCCCCCACACCCCCCTACATGGGGGACTGTTCCCCCCACACATCCCCTACTTAAATATACCAACTCTGAGATCGCACTACACTACAGTTGTCCACAAGGAAAGAATTCGCTGAAAAGCCGCTTTGTTATTTTGCCTTTTCCCTCTTGCCAGTTCGATCAAGACGCATTTGACAAACTGTGTCTGTGATCTGGTAATAGGAATCCTCCATGCACACCATGTCAGGCTTAATTAAACAGCACTTGAAGCTATGATACCTGTCATAATTGATAATTAACTATGTTTAGACAGAATAATGACATTGGAAATAGCTGCCAGACATGGCTGCATCCACGCACACCATATCAGGATTGATCAAACAGCACTCGAGTCGTAGCTATGATACCTGCCATAATTGATTTTAAGTATATTTAGACAGAATAATGATGACATTTGTACTAAGAGCTTGCTACTATTATTTAACTAGGATATACATGACATTTCTTTTTTTTTCAATAATCGTTTTTATTGTTTTTCAAAACCATTATACATTTCACACACTATTTACATTATGTACAATACAGCTTCCAATGTTTAGTTCCATTTTGAATTTCCACATTATACATTAAGAATAAATATCATATTAATCAAGTACCGGAAAATGAAAAAAAATAAACATAAAAGCATCTACTATAGACAATTATGAACCAACTCAAGCCAATAATTTGTATTATTTCTACATTTTCTATCTAATCCAAGAATGTGTTAGTACACATACAGAATGTCCTAAAGGAAAGTGGATAGGAACTGCTAAGCCAAAATAATATTAAAGATTTGTTCCCAAATTTTTATACTGTTTATACTTTTCTTATTATTTCTAATTAACAATTTGTGCGCTAATATATGCTTGATCGCTAGCAGCCTGAAATTTTGCCACGATGTCTGTGCTGGGTTCAACCAATTTGTGGCTATATATAATTTCATTAGTAAACTAATATTCATAATTACAATCTTTTTTGTTTTGTCCAAATTCTCTGGTGGAATATGTAAAATCAAAAATTCCCAGGTGATACATGACATTTCTAAATCATACTTTAACTGAAGAAGGCATTAGTCTCCATAATAGCATTTTTTTTTTCAAAACACTCTACTGTTATATATAATGTTAATTTGTCACATTTGAGTCTGAACTCTGATGAATGGTACCTTGTTGAATTAGTTAATTAGTTACTTAAATTATTATAAGTAAAATCAATGAAAAATGAACAAGATAAATATTCAATGAATTCAAGTAGGGGAATAGAAACTTCTATGTTTGTATTATATGTCGCTTTGTTTGGCTTATATACAATGTAAATAGTAACCCATCTTAGGTTCATAGATACATAGGTAGGTACTAGGCTATCGGCCCTAGGGCCCATACAAGCCTAGCCAAAAAATCTACCCTGGCTTTCGCCACCCAAGAAAAGTATTTTCCTATGCCCCTGTCGAGCAGAGCCGCAGAAATGATCCCCGGGGTGAATTTCCCATTTCCCATCCAATCATCAAGATTTTTCTTGAAGAGTGCTAATGAGGTGCTCTGTTTGACATAGATAGGTAGTCTGTTCCAGAGTATGGGAAGTCTCTGGGACTGGAATATATCCCTCCAGCATGTTCTGTTTATTGTGGTGACAAGGTTTAGGTCTCTAGAGGGTGTAGCTCAGAGGGATTGGGATTTCTTTAAGTGGAGCATGTCCAACAGCTCTGGGTTTGACATAGCTTTGTATGTTAGGCAGAGATCGCCCCTGAGTAGGTGATATGCGATGGAGTAAAGCTGTAGTTTTTTGAGACGGTCTGCATAGGGCATCTTTTTGAAGCCAGTAATCCTCTTTGTGAGGTATTTCTGTGGTCTTTCCAGTTGTTGTAGATGTCTTGTGAGGTACATACCAAAAGGGGCGTTGTACTCTATAACGGGTCTAATGAGTGATGAGTAGAGGGGAACAGTGACCTCTTTTTTTCTGGATGAGAATCCTTTTGTGATGAGATGAGCCATGTAGAAGGATTTCCTGACCACTGTGGCAATGTGATTATCAAAGGAGAGACTACTGTCCACCTGTGTCCCAAGGTCTCTTATCACATTTTCAGCATTATGTAGACTACCAGCTATGTGGTAGTTCATGGGTACAGAGTTTTTACCAAAGGGGATGACAGTACACTTTTTGGTATTGAGCTTCAGGCCATGGCTTTGACACCTTGCCCTGCTTTTGTTTGTAAAGAATTATTGGCCTCTGAACATTCTTAATAAATCATTACTGTTTCTCAGTTGTTTAAGAAACCCTCATTTTTTAATAAAAGCAGATGATAAGTGATGTACGATATCAGTTGATACTTTGAGAGATGTTTATTTATTTATTTATTTTATTTTACATTTGTTGACTGGGCTAGTCTGGCTGGATACATGTCCATTTTCAGCAGAGGCCCGAGGAGAAAAGCTCCACTATATACTAGTAAATAATAATGATAAAAATAAACAAAAATAGCACAATAAGATAGAAATTATAAGCATGTAAAGAACTGTTCCCAAGTAGCAAAGTAACAGTGCAAAAGTAATATATAAAAACTAAACATAGTGTGAGGATTTCTATTACAAAATCTTTGGAAGAGTAATTAAAGAAGAAATAAAGCAAGTAACTCACACAAGACTCTATTCAACTATTTACAGTATTAACAATTTTGATAGACATTTGTGTCAGGGCACTAGTTTTAAGAAACAGATTTCATCAGCTGGGTGATTTAGATACAAGGTGAGATGATAGGTTGCAGTAATATAAAGAGAAGAAAATATATGGGAAAAGTAATATCCAAGTGGATGGTAGGTGAAGTACAGAGGGGGGGTAAAGGTAGCGATAGGGACATGAGGAAGAGTAGTGGAAAGAGTTGAAAAGAGAGATGGAAGCTGAGATCAGTCAGGATTTCAGCAAGGGCATAGCCAGTGAGTTTTAAAATAGTTTCTTAGTTGTTTTCTGAAAAGTTGTGATGAGCCTAGAGTGGTCAGTTCTATGGGAAGTTTATTCCAGTGTGAGCCAATGGTATTTGTAAAGAAGGAGACCCCAGCTTTATTGTGTGTTTTGAGGGTGGCCACTAGTAATTTGTTAGCTGAGCGAAGGGAAGTAAGATTCCTGTAAGGGACAACAAGGTTATTTAGTATGGGTGTATTAGAAGGGTAATGGAGAATTTTTTAGGTAATAACTAATTGATGTAGGAGAATGAGATTTTGAAGTTCAAGCCAGTCAAGTTTTTTGAGATTAACACAATGATGTGTGAGAAATGGGAACCTGTGGCAAACCTGGCAATGCTGTGGTAGGCTGTGGCAAGTTTCTGAAGGTTAGATTTTGAAAGGTTTATAAAAGATGGGGAGGCATATAATAATGTAGAGATAAGATGAGTTTGGGCTAAAGACACCCTGGTGGTTGCTGTTAGAAAGGGCTTAAGTCTATAGAGGGCACCTATCTTTTTATTAACAGTTTTGATAGTTAGGTCAATGTGGTAATCAAAGTTTAGTTGATTATCTATTGTAACACCTAGTAGTTTAGCGGAACTATCAGGTGTAATGATAGTGCCATTGTCAGACACAATAGAAAAGGAAAGAGGGGTAGATTTCAGGGTTGGAGAAAATAGTAATAATTTAGTTTTTTTGGGATTAAGGAGGAGACAGATATATTGGAACCATCTTTCTGCTGTTGTAAAGACTTTTTGGGTGGAAGAATGAAGTTCAGCTGGAGATACAGCAGAACAGATGAGAGTTGAATCGTCTGCATATTGAATACATGAGGGTGTTGGGAGTGAGATAGACAGGTTGTTTATAAATATGGGGAAGAGAAGGGGTCCTAAGATGGATCCTTGTGGGACACCAATAGTGATTGGGAGCTGAGAGGAGAGATGGCTGTCCCAAAGGACTGCTTGTTGTCTATCTTTCAGATAAGAGTCAAACCAGTGCAATGCTGAAGGTTCAAGTGAGAGAGATTTCAAAGTGTCTAGTAAAAGTTGATGGTTGACCATGTCAAAGGCTTTAGAGAGGTCAAGAAACAAAGCAGAAGAGTATAGGTTGTTATTGCGATTTTTGTTGATAGTATCTGTGAAGGAGAGAAGAGCAGTGGAAGTGCTATGGAAAGGTCTAAAGCCATGTTGAGTGTCTGAAAGTAGGCTATTATGTAAAAGATGATGTAAAAGTTGCTGGTGTATACAACGCTCCATGATTTTAGATAGTGGTGATAATAAGGCTATAGGACGGAAATTAGAAAGTTTTTGGGACAGCTATCTTGGAATCAGTTTTTTGTTTATCTTTCTAGCATCAGTCCAAGGATTTGTTTCTTTTATTCTTTTAAGGATAGGGGTCATCCATTCCATTTCATCTGGGATAGACACTATGTTTTTTTATGAATATAGTAGCTTCTTCTAAGTCATTAAAGGTTCTCATCTCATTGGCAAAAAGTATTTTTATCTTGGCTGGAAAAGCCAGCTGTGTTTTCATGTTGCTTTGTTTTAACAGTTGTATTATTGGCCAGACTTTTTTCCTTTGTTCTAGTATTCTGGAAGAATAATCATTGTCAAACCTTATCAGGCTTTGATTGCATTTTAAGGGTGATTTTCTCCAAGCAGATTTTAATATTAGTTCCTTGTCCAGGAATGAAAGACATGTTATAACTATGGATCTAGGTGGAGTATTTGTTGAGTTAGAAGCAGGTTTCCTCAGTGCTCTAAGCACCCTTTCAATTCCAAATGAAAGTCCCTCTTTCAAGTCTAAAAATTCAGGAATCCAGGTTGTTAAGAATGAAATAATCTCTTCTCCTTCAGTGTTTTCAGGCGGACCAAAGATCCTTATGTTGTTTCTCCTTTCCCAGTTTTCTAAGTCATCTATTTTGTTAAGCAGCCATGTATTCTGTTTAAGCAGAAATTCTTTTTGGAGTTGTTCTTCTTTAAGTCTCCCTCCAATGTCATTTAGAGAAGTCTCAATATTTGTTATTTTTGTATGTTGTTGCTGTAATAGTTCCTTAAGAGTATCAGTCTGTTTTTGAGAATTTAATTTGAGGTTTTCTAAGTAATTTTTAAAGCCATCCATTTTCAAAGATAGTTCCTGTAAGGTAGATGTCATCAATTGCAGTTCTTTTTTCAAAGCAGCATCTGGATGAGAATTCCTTGAGTTGTTCATATTCAATGACTCAATATATCTCCAAGTTACTTGACAGGAAAATTTTTGTATATCTCCACCAAAATTGATATTTATGTAGTTTAATAGTTTATCTATAGATTTCTGATGTTTTAAACTTGAAAATAAAATGTTCCTATATTATTATACTAGTTTATAGAGCTCTCAAAATTCACTGCTCTCAGTTGGCCATCTAGGCTCTGCCTCCCCAAGATTTATGATTTTTGATTGCATAGTTATTTTATACCATAAGCAGACCCCAAATATATTTTTTTCTCAGATAGATTGCAAATATTGCAGGGGTGATGGGGAAAAACAGACAATTGGGAATATGTTTTTGGGAGTGTAATGAGTTGGCAAACTTTAAAAATTTCATGCAGTCTACTCTCTCTGAAATATTGGGGGAGCAAATTGGTATAACAAATGAAATCTTTTGAGCTGTGATGCAGAATCTGAATTGTCTAAACACAGTAAGGCCTTACTGAGTATAATTCTGGTGACTGCCAAAAAAGCAATTGCTAGAAAATGGAAATTAAAGTCTAAACCAACCATATTAGTGACGCTCAGGCGTCTTCCTTATATATCTTTCTGCTGCAGAGTTCTCTGTAATGCTTATAGCATATTTAACTGACTAGTTAGCTACCATCGCTAACATTGTATTATATACGTTGCGCACTATACATTTTATCTCCCCAGCGTTTTATTCCTGACCTTAGAGTGCTGTACCACTTCCTTTTGACTACCTCCCCGCTTTTGGCGCCTTTTCTTAACAAAGTATAAGCCTTTACCATAGAAGACTCCTTGTTAAAAAAAGGGATCGCAATACATATATAGCAGCTTTTCTAGGCAGCATCACTCTGTGGTAGTCGCATCTAATATTGTGCGCCTTATATACCACTACCCTCAATATTCCCTCCTAGTCTAACTCCTCTACGTACCAGAACTTTCATTTATCCCTCCTAGACCACCGCACGCTGAGTACATTTCCTGACATTTTACAAGGGTAATCTAAAGCCTAACGCTGTCCTAGCGCACACTAATTCACCTTTGTACTGTATCTGTTAGTCTCAGGTGTGCGACGCATTCTGGGGACAAGCACTCGCTGACCCTACTTATTTTACTAACTGCATTTCCCAGTTTAGTACAGGGGTATCAGTACATCAGCGCACAACAATTTATCTATTTACAGGATCTGATAGCTTAACTGCGCTAAACATCCTGGGGATAAGCACTCGCAGACCCCATTAGATTTACTAATTGTAACTACAGTTGGAGCCTATAGTTCCCGCCTCTCCCGCCAATAAATAACAGCGTCGCTACTTCTAATTGTATTATAGAAACCATTATAAGCGAGCGCTTCCATGCCATGTTAATACCTCTGGCCTTGTAAAGTATCTACTTAATCAACCTCTCTCCATATATTCACCCACCAAACTAATTTTTTTTTTTATTTCGAGTCCTCATTTCTATGACTAGAATTATATCTGCATTGCATTTCTTACCTTAGACTTTCTTTTTACTGCATTTAACCTAATATTTTGTTATTTAGACTGCAATTTAACCTAATACTTTGTATGATTTTAATATACTTTCCCTATTTAATGACAGATTTACGAGCTTTTAACATACATTGACTATTTAGTAACAGATGTGCTAGCCAGACTATAAGTATAAATCCAAATGTGAGTAATTGTTTACTTGTTAGACACTAGCTTGCTATGTTTTAATAATTGCTCTCCTATAATTGTCTCTGTTTTACCTCACTATCCTTCTCTCTCTCCCAAAGATTTCAAATATTTGCCTTTCTGGAACCTGCATCCTCCTTCACAAGTGTCTCTTCCCTGCTGGAAAGCCTGAAATTGTGTCCACCAAGCCCCAATACTCTATACATCGGGAGTAACAACTATACAAAGACTATAAAAGTATGTTACCTGTATATGAATAATCCAAACCTTCTGGCCCTAGAATTCTGGTCTAGCTACCTGCCCAGGACTAGCAGCAGCCAATACCCTAATCTTATTTGGAGGCCCTTCTAAACCCTTATCTACAAGCTCACATAGCCACCCTTGTTAGTTCTAAATCCACCAGCCTTAATACTGTTTCTGTTCACTACTACTGTCCTCCTTTCACCCCTTCCTACCTGGATAACTCTGATTTGATCTATTGGACACTAGGTGGCACCCTCTAACTTTGCTTGACTCCCTTTTTAGCTGCTCTTTAACTCTCCTGTACCCTTCCTCTGATACCTGGACCTCCGAGCTCACAATCTGCTCTTCTATTTCCCTCCCTGGCCTCTTACTGACATCTCTCCTTACTTTTACTCTGCTGATACACAGTCTGACCACTCACCACTCGCCTTACTTCCACTGTATTGCCTCTTCCATACCTGTAACAAGCTTACCTTCTGGTTCTCCATCTTTACTGATTGTTTTCTGTGCACTACTACTCTTTTTGTGTCTTCGCTCCGTTAGCCTCTTGGCTCACTCCGCTCCCTCCTGCCCCAAATCCCACCCGCCCCTAGCACCTCTACATTTATCTCTACATAACCACTCCCCCCCTCATCCTACCAATCACAACAGCTTCCTGTCCCCACCCCCTCCATAACTAGTCCCCTCCCTCCTACTCCTTAGACCACATCCTGTCAAGTCACTCTCACATATCCAACCAAACTATGCCTATCCTACATCACCCCACCCTACTACTAACACTCTTAACTACCCTTACCACTACCTATCTCTCAACCTCCTATGAACAAAGCCTACCCACAACTCTTACTATCCCATGCAAAGACACCCTAACTACTCCCCCACCTACACTCATTAACAATCTTAATATCATCTATAAAACCTCTTATCTTCTACCTAAATATCACCGTCTTACTCACACCAAATATTGTAGTCATAACCCCAAAAAACGTGACATTTACCAGTACAAACCATCACAATTCTATAACCTTTTACTAATTAGCTCACTAATACATGGAGATATACACCCCAACCCAGGCCCTGACCTATCTCCAGTACTAAACAACTGCCATCTAGCTAATCCAAAGCCAACCCCAACTACAAAACCTCCCAAATCACTCTCAATTGCCCAACTTAATATACGTAGCATCTGCAATAAAATACCACAAATACATGCTTTACTTGAAGTCCAACAGTTCGACATCCTCTGTCTAACTGAAACATGGCTAAAACCTACAATAAAAGACAACGAAATTCTTCCCCCTGGCTACAACATCCTCAGACAGGACCGCTTAAACAAAAAAGGAGGTGGAGTAGCTATACTCTACAAAACAGGCCTGCACCTAACCATAATAAATCATACCCTATTAGCTGGCACAAATGCTGAATTAATTATCACAAAACTCCAAATTAATCCTCACAAAAATATAAATATTATCTGTACCTATATACCTCCGGGAAAAAATCCCACTATACTAGAAGACCTGCTAAACTGGCTTTCTCTAAATCTCCTCCAAGAAACAATACTTTTAGGAGACTTGAATATTGACTGGAACTCATGTGAACATACTAATCCATCTACTCTTATTAACCTGCATGGCTTTACTCAACACATAAACACCCCTACAAGAGCAAACAAGCATAGTAACAAAGAAGTAGTACTTGATTGGATCTTAACTAACAGTCCCCAGCAAAAATATACAACAGGCACCCTCCCAGATGACCTTAGCGATCACTCCCTAACTTATATCATCAGGCATAAAACTAATCTTTCCATCCCAACCCAAGTTCGATCAACCCGTTGTAAAAAGCATTTTGACCCCAATCTGTTTCAAAATGAACTTATGCAAGTCAACTGGTCACCTCTTAAAACACTCCCAATAGATGAAGCAGTTAACCACTTCAATAATACCTTTCTCACCATCCTTGAACACCATGCCCCACTGCGTTCCATACGTATAAAATCTAAAACAGCACCATGGCTCTCTAACAAAACTAGGGAACTAATTCTTAAAAGAAACAAAGCCTGGAACACATGGCGAACCACTAAAAATATAACTGACCATCTATCATTTAAACAAAAAAGAAATATGACTAAACAAGCCATCCTAAATGATAAAAAAAATTTCTACACTCAATTACAAAAATCTTCCCTCCACCAACCAAATAAATTTTGGTCTGCTATTAATACTCTTCTATCCCCAGGTAAACCAGCCACACCTACTCCACAAGGCTCTAATACCAACTCCCCCTCAGAAATAGCTAATGCCTTTAACACCTTCTTTACTTCAGCCATTCTAAAACTAGCTGAACAACAAATCCCTGACATCTCCAAACTTACTAAGCCTAGCTCCACCCCTCCTCCATTTCACCTCCAACCCATATCTACCTCCTACATTTTGTCCTTACTTCAAAAACTTAAGCCAACAACCCCTTCAGCAGATAAATTACCTGCAGAATACCTCCAACTAGGTGCCAAAGCAATAGCGTACCCCATCTCTCTACTAATTAATAGGACTGTAAAAGAATGTACTATCCCTTCCGTCTGGAAAATCTCCTACATCATCCCTCTTTTCAAAGGCGGTGACTCTTTAGAGTATTCTAACTACCGCCCCATAGCATTGCTATCTCCTCTTGCAAAAATTATGGAGAAATGTATTCACAAACAGTTACTTAATCACCTGTTAAACAACAATCTCCTAGCTAACTGCCAACATGGGTTTCGCCCATACCACAGTACTACCACCGCCCTACTATCCTTCATTGACTCTATCAACATAAATCGCAACAATAACACTACTTCTTCTGCATTCTTTGTAGACCTGTCTAAAGCCTGCGATATGGTTAATCATCAACTTCTCCTACAACGCTTACATTCCCTCTCCCTTGACAATCAAGCCTTAAGCTGGTTCACATCCTATCTTGAAAAACGCAAACAGGCAGTTCTCTGGGACAACCATCTCTCTAATCTTCTCCCCACCTCTATAGGAGTTCCTGAGGGCTCCATCTTAGGTCCTCTTCTGTTTTCCATTTTTATTAACGATCTACATCTAGCCACTCCTCTATCTACTTGTATTCAATATGCTGATGACACAACAATCATTTGCTCTGCCTCAACCCAGACTGAACTTCACTCACTAACACAGCACACCTTCACCACCATTGAGCAATGGTTCTCTAACCACTGTCTCCTACTGAACCCCAAAAAAACCAAACTTCTGCTCTTTCTGCCCACTCACCTATCACCCTCCATTGATTTCACACTTACATCAAACAATGGCACTCTTATCACTCCTGACCAAACCACGAAACTCTTGGGTATTACTATTGACAACCAACTAAAATTTGACTGTCATATCAACTCCACTATAAAAACAACTAACAGGAAACTTGGTTCACTCTATAGAATCAAACCTTTCCTAACCCCTGAGGCTAGATCTACTATAGCTAGAACCCACTTAATATCAACCCTTTTATATGCTTCTTCTATATACACTAATCTGTCTAAGTCCAACCTTAATAAACTAACTGCATCCTACAACAATATCGCCAGATTTGCCACTGCATCCCCATACAGAACTCACCATTGCTTGAATCTCATAAAACTAGGGTGGCTGGAACTACCCCATCTCATCCAATACTATCAACTCACTATTGCCCACAAAGTCCTCTACCACCCTGAAAACACACCAATGCTCTCTACCCGCATAAAGCCCTACCACAACATGAGGAAGCTACGTTCCTGTAACAAAACTCTTGTAAAAACCTCTAGAGCTAATAATGTAGCAGGTGACTCCATATTTTCTAACTCAATTGGCAAAATATGGAATCTACTACCACCAGATCTTACATCCCTGACTTCTATTCCACTATTTAAAACCAATCTAAAACTCTTCCTAACCAACCACTGGCTTTGCTCTTGCAATAACCCTGGGTAACCTTGCTCTCTTCCTTTCCTTCCCTCCCTTCCTCTCACCTGATTTTCCTTTCCTCTCTTCCTTTAAAAAGGTTTCTGGCTATAGCTCATTAGTTATATAAAACTATAGATTTTGTTACTTATGACTATATTAATAACTTTTATAACCTAGTAAAGTATCTATTATTGACTCATGCTATTGACTCACACTGTACTCAGACACTTAGATAGCCTCTAATGAAGTTTATGAAAATGGTTTTATTGTATAACTTGTATATTCTTAGCTTGTTAAGTATTAGATAGTGGAGCTTTTCTCCTCGGGCCTCCACTGAAAATGGACATGTATCCAGTTGGACTAGCCCGGTTAACAAATGTAAAATAAATAAAAAATAAAAAATAAAATATTAGAAGTGGTGAATACAGTAACAGAGATAAAAGAACTTGAATTTGGATCTTTAGAAAAAGGTAACAGCCAATTACATAGAAAAAATTGGAATTGTAGGAATAATGTGTGCGGAATACTGTTTTGGGGCAATAATTAGGTTTAAGGGAAGGCAGGAATTGAATGAGCTGTGTTGTTTGACACATAATGACTGTATAGAATATGTGATGTATAATGTCTGCAACTAAAAATATGTCAGTATGATTTGTTTTCATATAAGTCAGTGATTGCATATGTCAGAAGTAATAACTCAATAAAGATGTTTTTGTTAAAAATAAGAACTATATAGAATATTATATTTAAAAAGTAGCAGAAAGTGTTTTAAGAACTAAGTCAGCATGGAAATGGAGACAGATGTTACCATTAAGGATGACTACAAAGAGGGATATATAAAATAAACAAGAAGGGCTAGACTTTTTGGAGAAAATTAGCAAAGGGGCTAAGGTATTGGGAGCAAAATACCTAGGTATCTGAGTGTGATAAGGCTAAACAGAAGTTTGTTTCAGTTTGGAGACTACCTTTCCTACCAAGGATGCGATAGCATTTTATAAGCAAAGAGAAATAAATAGGGGAAATTTAAGTACAAGACCAGCTCTGGTTGAGTTTTAATTGAGTGAATCACAGAAGCTGCAGTTAAAAATGGATAGTGAGTAGGGCATATAAAATAATGCAGGATAACTATAAAAATCAGTCAGATATTATTAGAAAAGACTGGGAATAAAAATGGATATATATATATATATATATATATATATATATATATATATATATATATATATATGTATATATATACATGGTCCCAAGTATGCAACAAATTCTAGGAGGTTTAAGAAAGTTGTATGGAAGTGTTTTTATGTTTATACCCAAAGCAGACTTCATAGAATTTTTCCTCAGATGCATAGCAAATGCTGGAGGTGGGATGGAAAAGAGGAGGGTAATTGTGAATATTTCAAGTTGGCATAATTAAAAATTTTCCTTCAGGGAACTTTGCCAGAAATGTTGGTGGAACAAGTTATTGTATTAAGAAAATTATTCTTTTCAGATGGGATATTGAAAAATAATTATATACACATAGTAAGGCCTTTCTAAATTTAAAAATGTTGGTTGCCAGAAAAACAATTCCTAGAAAATGGAAATTAAAATCCAAATCAGCTGTAAAGTGGTAATAAAGTTTCTAAAGGAAATAAAACAATTGGAGGGGAGATGCTCAGAAAATAGAAGAAGCAAACTATTTAGAAATAAATGGAATTTCTGGGATTAGTACATGCAGAATAATGTTTAGGAAGAGGAGTGAAACTTCTGGGTAAGCAGGAATTCAGCAACTTATGTATTGTTGAAGTAAATAATCGTTAAATAAAAACAAATTAAAACATATATATGAAACAGATAAACCACTAAGGAAAGACAGACAGCATCAGGCTAAGGAGTGTTTCCTTGTCACCTCACAGCAAGAGGTTTCTCTGGTTTGAGTCTCGGCTGGAGTGCCTTCTGTGTGGAGTCTGCATGTCCTCCCTGCATTTGTGTGGATTTTCTCTGAGTACTCTGTTTTCCTCCCACGTTACAAAGACATGTGTCTGGAGTGTTTCATCCCAGAACTCCACTGAAAATTGGCTTTGTTCCAAGTTGGACTTTCCCGGTAAACAAATATTAAATAAATAAATAATCCATAACTCTGCCCTCAAAAAAGTAACAGAGTCCATAAAACCTGCCTAAAAATTAGTTATTAGGTGCCATGTCAGTGTATCCATTCCCTACTATATCTGAATACACAGAAATAAATGATTTAAAGTGGTCTTTGTCATCTCCATGCAGTTCTACAGCATTTGCCTGCAATTTCTATTTCAGTCCCCATATCAAATTTTGAAATTTACAGTATCATTATTTGTTTCCTGCTTCCTTGTGGCTCAGTAAGTTCTGATCTAATAAGGAAGACATGTTAATCCTCAAAAAATGCAAATATTAAAGTAACTAAGCCTGTACAATTTGTAATGCAGGGGAAAAAATTACAAATAATCTTGCCCTTCTTTTAGTCACACCCATGTGACATCACAAACAGTTGCCATCATTTCTCAGAAAAAGGCTTCAGCAAGGCATAGCAGTCTTACTTAACTAAAATAAAATACACTAATTAAAGTATTCCACCTATGAACCTGTTGCTGTGTATTTGAATAGTTTTCCATCTCATAACATTAGTCACAACTTTATTTAACGCCAAAATTGCTGTTGAGAACCTGCCCTCCTTTTCAAATCAATATGTGCTGTTAATTCTTAACACAGATTACACTGTGACTATGTATCCTCATACATGTTATAGTGTTAAACATGAAAAACACTCAGTGAAAGAGAACGGGGATTCACGTGTGAACCCCTCTTGCTTTATTTATATCAGGTATGGACTCCCCTGGCCTGCACTACTTCTTTCTAATGCTGTTTGAAATAAAATCATTAAATCGGTAGTTTAATAATGCTTTTTGGACCTGTAGCCATAAATTAGGCACTTCAGTGATAAAATGTGACTATGTATGGTGTTTTATATAAATAATAAAACATCATACATAGTCACATTTATGATGTTTTTTATAAATATATAAGCAGCTATTAGAAATGAGTAAATCTTGAGATTAAAGTCTTCATTGGAAAATGCTCATATGTACCTATGTGAGCATGCCTACACTTCTGGACTACTATTCAAAATACTGCTGGATGCAGATTCTGGAGTTCTTTTAACTGATAGTTTGCTTTAATAAGCACAGTGCAGTAACAATTTTCTGGATGAAGTAAAATGAGGCATCTGAAGCTACTGGCATTCTCCAGAGGAGGGAATTTGCTATGTAGTACTGCAGTAACCGCTCTACTGCTGCAGACCACACTGTCCCCTCATGAAATATTTAAACATTTCAGGGAGTTACCTTGAAACATTTCATCCTCCTTGGTCAACACATAAATTGTTGTAGATGAAATATCTAAGAGTAGGCAACATCATCAATCTATTTGCAATTCAAAAGTCCACAAAATAATTCAAAACATTCTGCAGAGAAATGCATCCCTTGATCTATATCTACAACTTCCACTGCCACCAAGTGCAGTGAAATATCTAAGAGTAGGCAACATCATCAATCTATTTGCAATTCAAAAGTCCACAAAATAATTCAAAACATTCTGCAGAGAAATGCATCCCTTGATCTATATCTACAACTTCCACTGCCACCAAGTGCAGCACAGTGGCATGGTGCTTCTGGTTTTTGCCACACATCTCAGAGGTCTGGGGTTCTGTCCCAACCTCAGGGCATAGAGTGTGCAGAGTCTGTACTCTTTGTCTTGTAGTTGTTTTGAGCTTGCAATGAGCTGCTTCCTGTAATACAGAGTTTGAGTCTCTCAGCCTCCATCTGCCTACTGTCTGACTCTGTTGCAAGTCACTTAACTGTGCTGTGTTATGGAGCAATTACGAAATGAGGCCTCCTTGACTGCATGCCTAGTAACTACCGATAAACCAGCTCTGTGGTGTAGAGGAGTAAAGAACTGAATAAACCCAGTATGGTCTAAGTTCAGATACTATAGCACCCAAGAAGGGGATAGTGGTAATGAGTGGCCAAATCTGTCTCACATATCCTAAGGGGATTGAATGGAACTCTGAGTAGCTACCTGTCACCAAGATGTCGAAGCTTACAGGTGTCGAATACAGAACAAGGAAATGGGATTGTGGACCTGGAGCTCCAAGGCTCGCAATGATAATCCTCACTGCATGTTTGTGGGAACATGTATGTGCAAGGGGGATGCATGGGGGGGGGGGGTCTTCACATTGTTGCAAGCACTGATGTCAGCTTCCACAAATAAGGTTAGGTCTAAATAAGAAAGCCCACTCTACGAGTGTAAGCAGGCTTCCCTGTAGGCCCTAAGTGCAAGTTAAGGGGATTGACAGCAGTGGTGAGTGGAAAGCTAGTAGATGGGCTTTAGGGCTGCAGATGAGGGCCAGTGATTATGTCTACTCTCTGCCTTGCACTCTGAGGCTCTTATTTGGGATGCCAAGTAACACAAACCTGTCAATCCACTAGAAAAAGGCCTGATCATGTGCAGATGGCTGGGGGGGGGGGGGGGTGCAAACAACTTCCATGCCTGCCTAGATGATGGCTCTCTCTAGTTAGCTCTAGCCTGGGGCAATGACCATGTTCTTACTCTCAATGGAACAAATGAACCTAAAAACCTATTCGGTTAAGGCTCATTGATGACTGGCAGGTAGACAGGCAAAAATACTTAATAAAAATGCAACTTCAAATGTTGCAAAAAAGAAAAAGGCAAAAAAAAACACATTTTCCCTCTACTGTGAGTCATGTAACTTCACACCCAAGTAAATACCATTTCAAATATTGCAAAAAAGGCAAAATTAAAAAAAAAAGATCACTTTTTTTTTATTATACTCTGTATCGTGCAACTTCACATTAAGGTAGAGCACCTGCAGCAAAGCAAGCTTCAACATACTGAAATGTCAACAACATGAGAAAATTATCTTAAAAATATGATATTGTAATATTCATCAAAGGAACACACAAGTAACTAATACTGTAGTTATCAGACATAATGTCCCAAACACTGCTTCGTTGCAAGATTATTGCCATGAGTTTCTTTAGCATATGTCCACCTAGTCTTTAAGCAAACTGTCAATCATTTTTACCCTGCTTTTAACTGCCTCTCTGCAGTGTGGATCCTCAGGTACAGCCTCTGAAACTGTAAACAGATGTCCAGACTTACACTTGCAACAGCCTTTAAAGAGGTAATACTCCTTCCTGGTGGTTCTACTAAGGTAATACCCCTTTCTAGTGGTAATACTAAGGTAATAACCCCTTCCTGTTGGTAATACTAAGGTAATGCCATTTCCTGGTTGTAATACTAAGGTAATACCATGTAATGGTGGTAATACCAAGGTAATACCATGTAATGGTGGTAATACCAATATGTAGTGATGATTTCTGTGACTTCCTACACACCACTTTATGCCTTTTAGATTTTCTGCTTGTTCTGTTCCATTGTCTAACCACTTTGTGTGGTTAAGTGACTTGCTCAGAGTTACAGTGTATGCACATGAAAACAAAAGGAATAAAATCAAGAAATGTCAGATAAAATATACTACCAGCCCCTAGATGTTATCACATGTATTTTATTGCCTGAAACATTAGTTTACAAGCTTTTGACAGCTGAGGAAAAAACATGTCCTCACAGTTGTATACAATGCTGGATGATGTTTACATTGATTTTATATAATGAATAAATAGTCCTCATTATATCAAAATGTTTAAATACACTTCTGTATATTTTGAGTGTCCATATGTGTATATCTGCATGTATCATTTTAAGAACAGAAAATATTTACAAATATTGCACTCTGTGTATTGTTTAGTGTTTTATTCCCAGTGAAGGTCTCTAACCTATCACCATGCTTTGTGCAAAATTATAACTGAATACAATGCTAATTACATTAAATGTTTTGCAAACAACAGCTCTTCTACGATCATTTGACTCTTAACTGCCAGTTACAAAATTAGAAATTCAAGGTGCTCACAGAATGGTAAAGTAGGAAAGGAAATGCTATGTAAGAGAAATCTTGCAGATGTGCATTTGCTTTTGGCAGTCTCTACTTCACTGGCATTTGGGCCTGAGAGAGGGACTCACCTCAAACTGATACTTAGTCCTCTGGTTAACAAAGGCTAAAACAGAAAATGACAATGCTATCTACCAGAAAGAGACCCGAAAATAAAAAAAAGTCCATAGAAATCCCCTGCTAATAAATGGCTGATGTTTGGAGTTAAATGATGCTGACAGCATGTGTGTCAGAAACACATCCTTCTCCTATGACATGTTGAGATTTCATCCTTCAGAGCCATAAAAGGAACTACATAATCAAACCTCTTTCCCAAATGTGCATCACTCATGCAGTGGCCTTTGGCTGTTTTCTTCCATTCCTTCAGTGAAAAGTTCACAGCGCTTTGTTTTTCTTTTCACTTACAAATGAAGTCTATATGGCCTCTTGGCCATCCATACCACAGGCAATGTTTCACTGCGATTGGCTTTATTTAGCTAATACTGCCATCTTCAGGAAAAGCTAGAATTAATGATGTCAGCTTAGTTCAACTTCTGAATATTTGCAATATCTATTATACCTTGATTTTTATATGGATTATTAAGACTGAAAAAAACATTCACTGTAGTGGTATTTATCATGCTGAACCTCTTTAAACATAAGGCATTACAGCTATAAAAAAAAAAAGTATTAAGGTTGTCATCCAGTTCTAAAAAAGACAGACAGGGAAAAAAAACAACATTATAAAATGCATAGCAGACCTACTGACTAGTGTAAATTGCTTACTTGTTTCCCAGGCTATCAAGGATAGCCTTGTTACTGACTCAGAAGTCTTATCGCATATTTTTAAGAGTTTCTCCATACAGTTGTGAAACTCTTGTCTTGTGTACTGCTTCTTGTTAAAAGTATTAACTGAAGGACACATTTCAGTATCTCTGCAGGGATTTAGTGCAGTTGTTCGACAGTTATTTGCGTGATGAGTTGAACTGTAGTACAGTTTGAGCAGTAAGATGTTCGTTCAAATGTGTATCTATGCAAATTCAAATGGCTGACAAAGGTTAAGTGATGGGACTGGGAGTCTGTATGCAAGGGTCTGCATTTTAGGGTTAGGGTAAGGGTCAGGTAAGGCATAGATTTTGTGTGTGTGTGATTGTATATGTTTAGGGTTAGAATTAGAAATGTTTGTGTGTATGTGTGTGCCTGAGCTGTCTTGTGTAGTAGTAGCTTTATGGAAAGGGCATTTTTAAGTTAAGATGTACGTTATGGATAGGGAGAGCATTAGGGTTAGAGTTAGCACACGTTACTAAAGTGGGCAGGGGAACTAATCTGCTATCCCTAACCCTGCCCCTGCCCTTAATGTTAATGTACAGCTTAACTTTAAAAATGCTCTTCCCATAATACTACCACTATTCAGACAATCCACTATTCAGACAAATTTTAGCTGAGTGTGGTCAGGTTATGGGTAGCACATCGGAAAAGGACATTTTTTTCCTTTTTTCAGCATATTTAATGTTGATGTGTTTTGATTTCTAAATAGTGAATGCTTGATATGTTTTGTGTGTCAACCGAGTAACATGGCAATCACTCATGATATAAACCTCCATAGATAATATGTGAAGAAGGCTGGATTTAGCATGGGTTTTGCAGATCATGAAGCTGTTCACTACAGCAACATCTTAGGAATCCATTATTGTTTTAAGCCATATTCATCATGGACCCATTGTCTATGATCAATTGGTCTATTAATATTTGTCCTTGGTTTTTGTGCCAGTTGAGGTATAGAGTAGAGTAATATAACTGACTTGATAAATACCATGAATTACTAGAAACTTTGATTTCTATTTCTGCAACTTGCAGCTGTATCTTTTGTGATTTTTAAGCAAGACATAATGACATCTGTGATGTACCTGTGTAATCCATGACATTAAAAGGAGATCCGATTAGAAATGTTAGTCTTTTTAATTCATCAGAAAAAAAGATACAATAATTGCTAATATGGAATAATAAATTAGCTGTGAAGTGTATTGAAATGAAGATGGGCATATGCATACCAAAAAAGGTCACCTGATGTACAGCTTAACTCTTCACGGCTTTCATGATCCCAGCATGTGCAGTGCCTCCCCCACCCCAGTACCATTCCCTTTGAAACCTTTAGCCGTAGAACTGTCAACAGCCCAGTCCCAGTCTGGCAGCTTATTCCTTGATTTCACCACCCCTTCTGTAAAGTAATATCTTATCTATTTTATTTTTTTATTTATTTCACTTGTGTATTTTAGTTTTATTTTACAGCTGTTAACCTGATAGTTGAACTGATCCAAAGAACCTTTTCAGTCATGATAAGAGTTAGTGGAAACAAACATAGATGTTAATCATGTAAAAGAAAATAGCATAATGAAAATGCAAAATATTTGGTTGTGCAGTGCGGGATATAGATTCAAATGCATAGGTAGTAATACATTCTTAATCCACTGTAAGCACACAAGTGTGGAACATATTGAATTATTTGCATGAGTTTTACATTCCTACTATATACTTTGTCCACTGTAGTATACACCAGTGTAAAAGATGCAGTAATTAATCATTTGCTTTACTGTCTGAGTAAGATCTTTAGGATAGAATAATAGAGTAAACATGGCAGGTTTACATGTTTTTGCTTTAAAAAAAAGGCTCTAACTCCTCAAGTGATTAGTTATATAGTCAGGAAAGGAAACATTTAATAAAACAGCAGTAAAACAGTGTTTTTTGTAGGCTTCCATCTAGTAATATTTGAATCTCTTTCTAAAACTGGTATATTCAATAATGTTTCAAATTTCTTATTATAAGGAGCTCCAGATGGCTGGAAAACTTTCCAGAAGGATTTTTTTCCCTATGACTACATTAAAAGGAGATCCGATTAGAAATGTTTCTTTCTAATGTAATAATAAGCAAGTTGTTTGTTTTCTTTGTAATTTGCTAGCCCAGAAGAAGATGCCCATTATATTAAATTCTTACTGCTAAAGTGGTTATAGATAATGAGCATGTTCTTCACCGTGGATATTCAGGTGTAGTGACGTCTTTATCTGAGCCAGGGTTTATGATTCTAAATATCTTGTTCACTGTAGTTTGAAGAAAAAAATATTTTGACTTGAGTGTAGGGTATTAGTTTTGATAAGACATATTCTAAATGTTCCCCTCACTTCAATAGTTTAGAGGTATGAATGTTTGCATTACAGTGTTTAATTAATTCAAAGCTAATTGTGTTGGACTTTCTATATGATTTTGGAAATTATGATTCTGGCTAATACATGTACTACTTAGGTAACCCGGCCTTGTGAGAAAGATTGGATGAAGCCTTGACTACAGCCCAGGCATCCTGTTGCTTGATTGATAAAAGTGGTGACTGAGGGTCTAGGTGGAGAAGGATGAACTTGGGCAGTCATCACCGGCTCATTCATCCTAGTGGGAGTTACTAGACCCATGACATTGGTGACACCTAGTGATGGCTGAATGTAACACTCACCTACAAAGCCCATCTTGGATCATCCTGCATTGATCAAGGACCTTCCTGATGAGCAGTGGAAGCAGAAGGAGTGTGTGGGAACATGTATGCCTCCTCCTCTTGACCAGGTATCTCTGGTAAGTCAATGAGTAACCTAGGAGATTTTAAAGGTGGGCTGCTTCCCAACGGTTGCAGCTGGCCCAACTCCTTCCACCCTTCTCGTGCCACTAGGGAAACAGATGAGCTGATAGGGTTTCCTATGTGAGAGTGAATGATGGCACTCACCCATCCCACACCAGTAGGATGAATGGACTAATTATTAACAAGTAAAGGAGCCATCATGTTGAGATCCTGCAGAGGTACAGAGGGGAATAATTAAAAAATACCTAAGCACTTCTGTTCCTTTACGCCTACTAAAAATTACAGTATGTATGTATGTATCACTAAACATTAAAGCTGGAAAATTCTGTAAATGTTGAGGATTACTTAACATCCTAATGGTATTCTTAGAAATTCCTGATCTCATTGCTCTAAATCATCCTGTCAGGTATCATATTTTCCTCATTCTACACTTCCATCCCACTCCCATGGTGGTTCTACCATAAATTCAAGTCATCCTAATTACTTCTGTCTCCAAAACCAGATATGTTTAGGACAACATGCCTTCTCTTGCATCATATGCCTTCTATCCATAGTGGTCATCCTGGCTTCTCTGAACTGCAACCCAAACACCAGACTTATTTTCTTCAAGTAAAATTTCAGCATTATACGTAGTAAGCAACACGAGACCTTGACAAAGCATTTCAAAATGGCTGGATAACATCTCCATCCATCGAACAGGTCTGTGTCACATAACTGAAGGGCCACATTGTAGAACCTCAAAGCACAGCACGACACAACCACTGCAGGGTCCAAAGAACTTTATTACACAAAGGTTTAGCCCTTTCTTCCCTCCTGTAGGGACTTTCTCAGAACAATGCATCAAATCCCACCCAGCTTTTATGTAATGAACATCACACCCATTAACTAATTAAACAATGAACTAGTCAATAAACTGTTAAAGCTATCCATTAAAAATGCATACATAAATACAGTGATACACTAAAACAAATGTTAGAAACACTAAAATACTTTAACCCACAATGTTGTTAAACTTTAAAATACATGTAATGGCATCTCATCAACAATGCAGGCCATTGAACAATTCTTTCTGAGGTTGTATTACAGTAGGGATCAGGAAATTTGCCCTTTTGCCCATGGTAGTACGATCCCGGAGTTGGTAAATTGGTATATATAATTAGGAGGAGGTGTGGGGGGTTGATGGCCTGCATTGTTGATGAGATGATGTTCAACAATGTGGCCATTCGAATATTTGACATAGGCCCCCATTGAACAGTGCCATGTAAACATGTCTTCTCAGCTATCTCACACACACACACACACACACACACACACACACACACACACACACACACTCATTTAGTGGAATGCGTCATTTTTGTTTGTTTAACAAGTCAGTAGAGCATAAACTGAGTAAAACTGAAGACAGGAATACAAACAATGCCAAAGAAATTCAGAAGGCTGCAGAAGCATCCAAAAATAAACCGCCGTTCATTTTAGTTATTGTATCTTTCGTCTTTTCCCGGTTAGGGGTCGCCTATTATAACTTGTTAAAATCCAGTTTAAAAGTAGTACAAAATCCATTTGCATTGCATAAGCGCTTTCATCTTCCACAAGATGCAAAGACATTATCAAATGCAACATTGTAACTTATGAGCCAGTTTAAAATGTGAATGAACAAGTCACATGTTCACCTTTGCCTCTATTTCTTAAAGGAGAAGTAGTCTTTAACTCCGTCATAAATTAAGATGCTTAAAATAGGACAAATTGTTCATTAAATAAACAAATATATTACTAAGCTGTAATAAGACATAATATAAAGGACAAACCACAGACAATAGAGGAAACCTCACTAAGTCTTGATGTATGTATTGCATTAAGTCACAGCTGCCGGTGAAGTTCTTTCTGTTCTAAAACCAGTCCCCATGGCCCCTAGGATATATCAGTAGTTGTTCAAGCACTACAAATGTAAATGATTGCTACAGGAAATTAGTGATGTGTTTCACTAGTGCATTAGTGTTAGTTTTTCTATGAATGTCATATAAATGCTCCCGCATTTATTCAGTGAGCATCTGCTCCATTTTGCCCACATCGAAACTAAGACATTCTTGTCAAAGAGCCAAGTATACCATACCCCTGTGTGAACAACTGTATCTCCCTTTTACATCAAATCTCTCCTTCTTTACATGGAAATGGTTGAGTATGTAATCACAAAAATTACATGCGCCACATCTACTCATAACAGGTGTTTTTGTTTTCTCCCTGTATCATGTTTCGTAGTTTCAAAATACTTTTTAAATGTCACTCCTCTTCTATAAATGACAGCAGGTCTCTCTCCCAGCTTTTCCCTCCATTCCAGGTTGTCTTTTATAATGATCCAATTCATAGATGGAATACTTTTAACATTTGCCCAATCTAGTGAGTAAATGGTAATGAAACTACACTTGAAATTGTCTGTCTGATTTTTCCTAGTGTCATTGAGGGGTAAAAAATGCAACAACAATATTCTTTTAATCCACCTCCACCAAAATAGGGTCAATAAACACCCTAGGATACCCCCTCCTTAGAAACATGTTCTTTAGGAATGAATGCAGAGCATTTATATGGCATTCATAGAAAAACTAATACTAATGCACTAGTGAAACACATCACTTATTTCCAGGGATATGCATTTAAATTTGTAGTGTTTGAACAACTGGTAAATCCTAGGGGGTGCCCAAAAACTAATACTAATGCACTAGTGAAACACATCACTTATTTCCAGGGATATGCATTTAAATTTGTAGTGTTTGAACAACTGGTAAATCCTAGGGGGTGCCCATGGGGACTGGTTTTAGAACAGAAAGAACTCTACTGACAGCTGTGACATAATCATACACCAGGACTTAATGAGGTTTCATCTATTAGTTGTTTACTTAAGCTTAAAGTTTTTAGAAGATAAAATAAGCTTGGATTTTACATTTAACATCTAAGTATTGTATGAGGTTTGTCCTTTATATTATGTTTTGTTACAGCTTAGTAATATATTTGTTTTATTTAATGAACAGTTTGTCCTTTTTAAGTATCTTAATTTATGATGGAGTTATAGATTACTTCTCCTTTAGGAAATGCAAGCAAAGGTGAACACGTGACTTGTTCATTCACTTTTTAAACTGGCTCATAAGTTACAATGTTGCATTTGACAAAGTGGTATCTTGTGGAAGACAAAAGTGCTTGTGCAAGTTTTAAGTGCATTTTGTAGTACTTTTAAAGTAGATTTTAACAAGTTATAGTGAAATAAATGGTGGTTTATTTTTGGATGTTCTTACAGTCTTCTGACTTTCTTTAGCAAAGTCAGTAGACCATAACCTATACCAAAAGCAGTCAAAGTTGCAATACATTGAATACTTTCATTACACTGGATATTAAAATAACAATGTTGTGTTACATGACTGTGACATTTCATTTTTTGTGCGAGTCTTTGACATGTTCAGTGAGTATTTAATAGAAACAGCTTATTTGGTTGTTTATAGAGTAGTATCATATGCAGGCAGTTTTGATGAGATATTTATACAGTAGAGACAATGATATTTTGTATTGTTAAGAGATAGTTTTTCTGAGACAAGAGATGTTCAATGAAATCATGTGAGAATTACTATCCTATATTATTTACCAGTTTTATGATTCATGCCAATCTGCTTGTAATTATTATCCAGGGCTTCTTACACTGAAACTTTATTACTTGAAAGTATTTCTTCCACTTACTGTAACATCTGATCTTTTCTTGGGAAGATGTTAATTGGTAGCAGATTTAATCACTTTATTTGTACTGAAACTGGGTGTTGTTGTCCATTGTCCATTTAACAGTTCTTCAGTTCAGTGTTCAAGTTTCTCCCTGAATGTGGTATAGTGTCCAATGTTAACATCATGCACACTGAGTTATAATATGCAGGGACAGTTTTGCACCAAAACCATATAGCCATGGTCAGGCTGAATGCTGGATATTGCACTAAGGAGGTCTGTTTGCCGTTAGAGCAGGGGGAATGTGAGACAGTTCCTTTAGATATTTCATACTGAGATGGGCAGTAGTTTATGTATAATATTTTATTTATTCTATTTTAATTTACATTTGTTTACCGAGATAGTCCAACTGGGTTGAAGCCCATTTTCAGCGGAGGCCAGGGAAGTAAAGCTCCACAAGAAGTTAGTGTACATTTTTATAAGCCATGTACAAAAGCTTTTGAGACAAGTAAAAGGATTCAGAGTATGTCGTAAGCCACAAAAAGTTACAGTGTACAATTTATAATGCATTTACAAAAGCATTTAAGACAAGTATAACAATTATGCATCAGAGTACGTGATAAGTTTACAGAGGTAAAAAGACTGTTATTTGGAATTAAAATTTTACAATATATCTAGATTTTTTGTGTATGTATATATATATATATATATATATACGTTTTTTGGGGGGCAAAAGTAGACCTTAATGTTAGCATAGGTGTGGCCAGAATATATAAAAATGGTTAATGAACATATTGATTGATATGTTGGTTGATTATATGTTAAGGAGTTTAGAAAAAATAAGGATCTAGCTGTTATGGGAGGGCAGTTTGAATGCTCGCCAGAAGGAGGTGGGATGTATAGTGCTGCTACATAAATTATTATGTTGCCATTGCCAGTCTGAGATATTATCTAGTTAAGGGCTACTTTGCCAACTGCATTGTTTGTGCCTAGCAGGGTTAATCATATGTGACTGTTTTTTAACCATATACATGATTCATTTACCTGCTTGTGCAGTGTGTATTTTGTCAAAAAAGCATATGTGGTGGTCAACCCCAACATTATTTTCTCTTTTGTTCTGATTCTTAAATAGGTTGAGAGCTCTGAATGTCTCTGAGTTTGTTGTATTTTTTCCTTGTTCATTGTAAAATTTGTGTTTGCCTGGTCAATCATAGAGGGTTGCAGGCACAAAATAATGAATGCTGTTCAAACCTTTTTATTTTATCAATTCCTCAAGAATGTAAGAGTAATATTTAAAACCTTCCCCTGATTGTAGGCCTTTGTTTCCACAATATAGATGTATATATATATATATATATAGAGAGAGAGAGAGAGAGAGAGAGAGAGAGTGAGTGAGTGTCTGGCTTTGTCACCGATTCTTTTAATTAGAAGTTGATAGAGCATTTTTAAGAGAGGGGCATCTAAGACATACAAAGACAAATTAGATACAGATGCTGGAGCTGTGTGTGAAAGAACTGTTTGTCATTACTCTTGCTTTGCAGGATTGCTGTGATTTCTATAAAGCACCTTGGAACACTTCAGTGTATGGAATAAAGCTGAAATGATTGCATTATCATAGTGCTTTTTTTCACAGTCAGATGTCTGAAATGCAAACAGAAGTGCCTGCAACTGCAGGGTGGGTTGGGAGTTGTCTGTGGATGAAAGTAACTGTCCCTCTTGATCTGGCTTTGTAAGAGTAGTGTATATTTGTGTGAATTAAGATGGAATACTTCGTTATTGTGACAGTTGTTAATTTTTTTACATGGTCTAATATATGTTGAGCACTGGAAAAATGGTTAAAGTATTTAATGTCATAAAGACAAGATACGTGGTTTGATTCTTCTCTGTGGCTTAAAATGGACCACATGAGCAGGTGGCCTAGTACGAACCTATGAACCTATGATGTGTACGCAGTAAAGTGAAGTAATATGTACAGAAGCCATCTGTGGATAGAAGAGACTTAATTCTATAGCATATGATCACTGTTAAACAGTAGTCACTTACTTGGTATGACAACAGTAATATCAACCAATAAATCTCCTAAAAATCAGTGTAAAACTAGTATTGCTACAGGTTCTGTGTGTGCGTGTGTGTGTGTGTGTGTGTGTGTGTGTGTGTGTGTGTGTGTGTGTGTGTGTGTGTGTGTGTGTAGGGGTTGCACTGTATTTGAGTAACAAGTTAAACATTTCTTTCACTTCACAAGCATCCACACTGCTTATAAATAATTGGTTAGCTTTGGTGGTCTGATAGGAGCAGGATGTGTGTGAAAGTAAGTGATCATTAGTGCAGTGGCACAAAGAATAGTATGGCATCCCACAGCACATAGTTTTGGTTGAGATCTTGTCTGTGGATTATGCTGTTTGGTGTCTGGGTGTCTGCATGTCCTGCCTGTATTTGTGCAGTTTCATTCATATGCTCTGATTTCTTCAACACCACAAAGATGTGGTGCAGGTGAATCAGCTTTCCTCATATTTGCCTATAAGTAAGAGTTCAATGTGTGTGTGTGTGTGTGTGTGTGTGTGTGTGTGTGTGTGTGTGTGTGTGTGTGTGTGTGTGTGTGTGTGTGTGTGTAAATGTGCACGTGCAGCTTCACTGACTTGTCAGGAGCAGTGTCGATTATTCGAACAGTCAAATATCAGAACCAGTTTTCCATAGCTTTTGGGTAGGAAAATCATAAAGTCTGAATATGTAAACATTATAAGCATTCACTTGAGCATGTTTTTTTGAGCTTGTAGCCCACTCATGTTTGAAAAATATTCTTTATTGTCCACTGGAATCTCTGAATGGTTGAAAAGTATATTCCTGCATGCCAAAAAAAAAAGATTTTAGACTTTTTATCCTGTTCTTTGATATGTTTGATTAGCCAAAGTACCCTAGGTCCCAATTAGTTCTGATAATTGACTGTCTACTGTATGAAAAATCAGTATAGCTTGTGAGTGACCTGTCATTACAGGGCAGTGTCAGTGTGTGTGTGTGTGTGTGTGTGTGTGTGTGTGTGTGTGTGTGTGTGTGTGTGTGTGTGTGTGTGTGTGTGTAAAACAATACCATCATCATATCTGTGGGCATGGGCAATATTCCCATGCATATACATAGCTCTCCTGTGTAGCAGTAAAAAAAAAATAACAAGTCACTATCTTTCAACAAACAATAAGGCATAGAATATATCACAGAACATCCAGATCATCAAGTTCTGGGGGCCTGGTTGCCCCCACACCCCAAGCTGTACAAGTACATTCTGACACAGGGTTAGTAATGTTTTCCACTTGAACCTCATCTATTCTAAAATTGGCCCTATGTAGTGGTTTGCACAGAAGGTTGCTGTAGCTTTGGGGGGATAGGGATGATGTGGTCATTATTTACATTACTTTTTCATTACAATCATTAAAAACATGAGGTGCACAGAATGTCACTATAACTACAGTTTGTCTAGAGGCTGTGGACAATGTAAGCATTATTTCATTACCCCCCCAAACCCCAGGACCTGTAAGTTGGAACACATTAGTGAAATTATTGTTTTTTCATTTTACTCACAATCTAACATCCTAGACATGTACAGGTGCTTATTTTTAGGGGTAGGGGTAAGCAGGTATGTTATTATACAAATCTGAGCACAACAACTTAAAGTATGTTACTGCATTCTGTTTATTCCTTCCGTTTCTTCCAACTCTGATATCATAGTGGTACACAGAAGCTGACTGTTGTTTGGGAGTAGAGGTGAAAAAGCACAATTTGTTATGTTTATTAGCAGTCACTTGATATATATATATATATATATATATATATATAATATCAACTTCTTTCGACTGTTCCCGTTAGGGGTCGCCACAGTGGATCACCTGTTTCCATTTCTTCCTGTTCTCTGCATCTTGCTCTGTCACACCAGCCACCTGCATGTCCTCTCTTACCACATCCATAGGCCTTCCTCTTTTCCTGTTACCTGGTAGCTTCATCCTTAGCATCTTTTTCCCAATATACTCAGCATCCCTCCTTAGCACATGTCCAAACCAATGTAATCTTGCCTCTCTGGCTTTGTCGCCAAACCTTCCAACCTGGGCTGACCCTCTAATATACTTATTCCTAATCCTGTCCAACCTCGTCACACCCAGTGCAAATCTTAACATCTTTAACTCTGCCACATCCAGCTCAAACTCCTGCCTTTTTGTCAATGCCA
The DNA here is from genome assembly GCF_019279795.1 of Protopterus annectens. Classification (NCBI taxonomy): domain Eukaryota; kingdom Metazoa; phylum Chordata; order Ceratodontiformes; family Protopteridae; genus Protopterus; species Protopterus annectens. The sequence continues at coordinate 221,691,031 of NC_056749.1, forward strand.
CTGTCTCCAACCTATATAACATAACTGGTCTCACTACCCTCTTGAAGACCTTCCCTTTCACTCTTACAGGTACTCGTCTGTCACAAATCACTCCTGACACTCTTCTCCACCCACTCCATCCTGCCTGTACTCTCTTCTTCACCTCTCTTCCACACTCACCATTACTCTGAACTATTGACCCTAAGTATTTAAACTCATCCACCTTCGCCACCTCTACTCCCTGCATCCTCACCATTCCTCTATCCTCCCTCTCATTCACACACATATATTCTGTCTTAGTCCTGCTGGCCTTCATTCCTCTTCTCTCTAGAGCATATCTCCATCTCTCCAGGATCTCCTCCACCTGTTCCCTACTCTCACTACAGATCACAATGTCATCTGCAAACATCATAGTCCACAGGGACTCCTGTCTGATCTCGTCTGTCAACCTGTCCATCACCATTGCAAATAAGAAAGGGCTCAGAGCTGATCCTTGATGTAACCCCACCTCCACCTTAAACGCATCCGTCACTCCCACCACAGACCTCACCACTGTCACACTACCCTTGTACATATCCTGTACCACTCTTACATACTTCTCTGACACGCCTGACTTCCTCATACAATACCACAACTCCTCTCTAGGCACCCTGTCATATGCTTTCTCTAAGTCTACAAAAACACAATGCCACTCCTTCTGACATTCTCTGTACTTCTCCATCAACACTCTCAGAGCAAACATCACATCTGTAGTGCTCTTTCCCAGCATGAAACCATACTGCTGATCAGTAATCATCACGTCCCTTCTTAACCTAGCTTCCACTACTCTTTCCCATAACTATATATATATATATATATAAGTGCTACAGAATCCTAAAAGCCCAAAATCCTGAGACCAAAATCTCGAAAGGTCAAAATATTGAAAACTCAAAATACTGAAAACACACAGGATATCAGCTCTTACTATATTCCAGCACAAGTACATACAGAAACAAATAAAACACAATGGCAGTTGCACATTTTATCACCACAGGGATACAGAGTAGATAATTGTCTTTTCTGGAGGGGTAGAGAGGCAGAGACATTATTCACAGATATGATGTATTTATATTTGCAAATTTTTTTTTTTGTGAGGCACTATTTAAGACCAAATTTATTTCTTCATGGTTTTTATTTGTGCCATCAGTGGATCCAATGGTTGGAAAGTAGCACTGAAATGCATCTTAGATCATCCATAACCCCATGGGTTTTGGGGTCTACTGGCACCTCAAACCCCATTTTCATTTAATTAATTATCCTACAGTGATTACAGTTCACACTTGCCCATTTAAGTAAGGTGTGTTGAAAGGATGCAGGAAAAAGCTAAGCAGAAAAGGAAGATGAATTTATTTTTTTAGTTGTCCTTTTTGTTCAGGCCAAAACTGGATCACAAATGTTTGGGAAAAACTGTACAATACAAGTCAGAACATTTAGAAACCACAACCCCTGGCTTAATTTAGTTATTTTTCTTCACAGTTACTATGGTAATGGCTGGCCCAATCAGGATGTGTTGAAAGGATGCAGGAAAAAGCTGAAGAGTAAGACAGTGTGCAAAAAGGAAGGGGAAAAGTACAAAAAGTAGAAAAAACATAGATGATTTGAGGAAGCTATGGGATGGGGGAGAACTGGACGATATGTGGGGGGGGTTGGCAGCAGGGGGCACCAAAGAGGCCTTCACCTTGGCCATCATTTCACCTAAGGCTGGCCTTGAAATCAGTCATTAGTACTGATAAGTAGGAACCTTATAAGTCAGGATATATGTACCATAATGTTTCACTACGTTATATGTCATGGTCCACACAATGTCTGCAGCTTCTTAAAATCTTTTCTGGACTGTGACTGTTTATTGTAGGACAGGGGACCCACCACCTGTGTACCTAGAATAGGGGTTTAAAAGCAATAAATAAGAAAATCTGCTTATGTTGAGCTACTACACCTATCTATATATATATATATTCATGCACTTTATAATTTATGTCTAAGTATATTTGAACTTTAATAGGCACTTTTTATTTTATTTATTGATTTATTGACATTTGTTAACCAGGTTTGTCCAGCTGATCCAGAGACCCATTTTCAGTGGAGACCCGAAGAGAAAAGCTCCAGTTACAGACAGTTTAAAATACATAAAAGTTCAGTTTACAGTACATAAAATTTCAGTTTACAATACATAGAAGTTCACAGTGTAAGATAAAAAATTAGTAATGTACATCACAGCAGGAGACATATAAACATTTTTTTTTAACTTTTTTGGTATGTGTTTAACAATACAGCTGTCAGAGCAATCCATAAAAGTTTTGAAGTGGAGGAGTAGTGTGTGTGTGTTAAGAAAGCAGTTCTTTAGGAATAGTACAGGTGTGAGGTGTGAGAGATGAAAATACCTGTATTAGGTGGAAAGGGTATAGGAGGTAGATTAAGATGCTAAGGCAATATGAGGGAAAATCTGGAAAGATTAGGATAAAGGATTATAGTGGAGTTAGGTAGGGTAATGACAGATACAAGTTTTGGTGTTAAGTAAGTGAAGTCTGAGTTCTTTTGTAATGTGTGTAGGGTGGGTAATGGAATGTATGTGTGCTGGAAGTTTATTCCAAGCTTGGGATACAGAGGATTTGTATAGTAGTTTACTGACAGTTTTCTTAGGTTGGTAAATGTCTAGGAGTTGCTGGTTTGAGGTGTGGAGTGTGTGGGTGGGAGTATAGGTGGATACTAAGGAGGAGAGAGCAGGGCAGGATGATGGTTTGTATAGTATGGAGTTAGTGATTTGAAATTGTGATAGAAGGGGGTTGTTGTGGAAGTTCGTGCCATTGTAGAAATTTGAGTGCAAAGCAATGGTGTGAGTTATAAGGGGAGTTTGTGACAAATCTTGCTGTTTTGTGGTATGTTTGCTGCAGTTTGGCCAGGGTAGTGGATTGAATGTTACGACTGGGGCAACATAGAGAAGGGAGGGGAGGAGAAGAACCTGTGCCAAGGGGAGTCTAACATTAGAGGTTAAGAACTTTCTGTTGCAATACAGCAAACCCAGTTTTTGGTGAGTTTTTAAATTTAAGTTCATCGTCAATGATGACACCTAGGAGTTTTGTGTGGGAGTCAGGTTGTATGATGGTGTTATTGGAAAATGTGATGACAAATGTAGATTTAAGGTGAGACAGAGAATGAGGGAGGAATAGCAGGAGTTTTTTTGGGGTGGGTTTAGGTTGAGTAAATTATCAGACAGCCACTTTACAGTGGATAGAAAGGTATCTTGAGTAAGAGTGTGAAGGTCAGAGATATTGCTGGAAGTCATACCTCTCAACCTTCTTTCCCAAGAAATCAGGATAAAGCCATAAATAAAAGTGGGACAAAGGCCCAAAAATAGGGACACTTTTTAAATACTTTTCTTTCAAGCTTAGAAAGTTGATAGAATAACAGGTTTTGCATTAGCATGAATTTTTCTGAAGGGTATGTAGTCTGAAACTCAATTATCTGTAATTATTCTCTCACTTCAGTCTTTAATGCTTTGCCATTAATTTTTCAGAAAACCAGAATTTTTATGAAAAACATACCAGAGATATGAAGAAAAAAATTTGGACATTTGGCGAAAATCTGTACTGTTGACAGGTGTGCTGGAAGTGCAGATAAGAACTGAATTATCAGCGTATTGAATTAGGGCAGATTGTTTGCAGGAAGTATATTATTATTATTATTAGTAGTAAAGATGTTGAACAGGAGGGGACCCAAGATGGCAGCTTGGGGTACACTGAATGTCACTGGAAGGTAGGGTGAGCCGGAGGAGAGCCATAGAACAGATTGTTATCTATGAGACAGGTAGCCTGAGAAAAAGGATAGGGTGAAGGCAAATAGATTTGAGGTTAGCGAGTTTAGGTAGAAGTAAAGGATGAGAGAAAGTGCCAAAGGCTTTGGAGAGGTTGAGGAAAAGACAAAATATGAGTTGGTTGTTATCACAGGCCTCAGCTACAGTATGTCTAAATGATAGGAGGGCTGTAGTAGTGCTGTGGTTGGGCCAAAAGCCATGTTGAGTGGGTATGAGAAGATTTTGCTGGAGGAGATATTTTATAAGCTGTGTATGTATACATTTTTCGAGTATTTTAGAGAGAGGGGAGAGGATGGCAACCGGTCTAAAGTTATATGGGTCAGTTGAGTTCCCCCCTTTATGCAGGGGGATGGTGAAGAAGGATTTCCACATCTCTGGCACTGTTGCTTCCTGAATAGATCTATTGATTAATAGGGATACTGGGTAAGCTATGGATTCAGCAGCTAGTTTGAGGAATGTAGGTGGGATATTGTCAAAAGGAGATCAGGGTTTAAGCTTCAGTAGGAGTGATTTAATGAAGGAAGTAGGAAATGGCTGAAATGTGAAAAGGTTATTGTTGTGAGGGTTGGGAGGGGTAGAGGGGGTATTTGTGTTGGAGTCAGAGGGTGTAAGTTTCTGGACACTGTCAATGAAGTATCTATTGAGAAGGGTAGCAGTTTCTAGAGGAGTGTCATTTGGGAAAGAGGAGGGATTGGAAGGGCAACCTGGAAGGAAATTTTATTTAAGGTAGTCCAGAATTTCTGTGGATTGGATTTTCTGTTAATCTGGGGAGAGTTATAATAAGATTTTCTGTCCCTGTTAACATGTTTTTTGACAAGATTCAAATGTTAATTGTACTTTGTAACAGGGGAGGTTCTTTGGTCTTAGTCCAGGCTTTCTAAGAAATATCACATTTATGCGTGAGGGATCTAGTTTCCTTAGAAAGTCAGGTAGTAAAATTGGATTTGATTCTAAGTTTCCTGGTAGGGGCAAGGGAGTTAAAGATATCTAGGAAAATGTGATTAAATGTAAGCACTGCTTCATTGAGAGGGATATGTTTGAGGATGGACCAATCAATACTAGAGAGAATAGAATTGAATTGGGTGGTATTAAAGATGGAGAGTTTACGACGGCCTCTATAAGAGTGTGGTTTAGGTACTTGGGAAGAGTATCATAGGATGGAGGTAGGAATATGGTTACTTAATGAGTGTGGTAAGATAGATGGATTGTGGTAAAGGTTAGAAGAGTTAGTGAGGATCCAGTCGATGGTAGAGTTGGAAGAAGAGGTAGTGTGTGGGCGGGTGGGGGATGTTATCAGTTGGTGGAATCCCTGTAGGTTGATACTAAGTTGTGGAGAGTCAGTAGTAAGTTTGGTCCAGTCGATGTTAACATTGCCTAGGATGTGGGTTTCATAAGGTATACTGTGTGAGAACCAGGATTGGATAGCTTCCAGGGTAGGAATATTATTTCCTGGGGTGGATATATATGAAGGCAATGACAAATTTATTGTGAAGGTTTAGATGGCAATTTAGGATGATAAGTTCAGGTGGGTGGAAGTCTGGAACAGGGATGGTCATAAGTGAGAGGTTAAGGCTATCAGAATAGAGGATGGCAATGCCACCTCCCTTTTTAGAGATTCTGTCAGAGCGGTAGATATAGCTGGCTGGGAGTATTTCTTTGTTTGTTATGTGGGGTTTTAGCTTCAGATAAGGCTAGGATGTGAGGGGTGATATGGGCAATCCAGGTATGCAGCTCAGTAATTTTGTTAGTGAGGCTTTGAATATTTAGGGAATAGATAGAGAGGTTTTTGTGTAGTGAGGTTTGGTAGGAGGGAGGATGTGGAGGGTGAGATAGATGGGGTGATGGGGTAGAGGAAGGCTTGTGGGGTGTACGGTTATGGGGAGTGGAGGGGACCCAGGATTGGGGTGAATGTTGCTGGTGAGAAGTATGTTACTAGGAAAAGAAGTAAAATGAGTTAGTAATAAGATATCATAGAATAGATTTGGTTTAGATTTACAGGACAGAGGGTAGTTATGTAATACAGTAAGCTTATATAAGCATTTATAGGAGAAGTTGAAGAGAGATGAGATTATGAAGGAATGAGATGGAGGGGTGGTTTGGGGATACATATGGCAGGAGAGTATATAAAAGGCTGGAAAAGGTTGGAGTGATAGGAGGTTAGAGCAGAGAGCAGTGTTAAAATTGGTAAGGTAAAGTATAAAAGTTGCATGTTAGTTTGTATGGAGAGTAAAGGTGTGAAATGTGTGGATGAGTTGGTGTGAGAACAAGAAGTGATGTAATAGATAGTGATGGTGTATGGGTGGAGTAGTTGCAGGTAGGAAGTGGGGTGTGAGTGGTTGAAATGGACAGGAAGGGAAGGGATTGGAGAGGATAAAGGTAATTGAAGTGGGTGTGGGTGGGAATGGAGGTAGGGTAGGGGAGCAAAGTGAGCCTGAGCATAGCGAGGGTAAATGGAGCGGGGCTACACCTGCAGCAACCTCGAAGGTCTCCAAGAAATACAATCACCAGTGCTGGTAAGTTTGGCCCTAGAGGAGATAGGAGAGGCAGGAGTGAGTGGAGAAAGGCACAGAGAGGAATCTGAAAAGGTCAGTAGAGATGGAAGTATCAGGACTAAGTAAGAAAGCTAGCTAAGGCCAACAGGATAGAGTAGTGCAAAAGGTCAAGCTAGAGAAAAATAATCAGATATGGGAGCACAAAAGATAGGGATCTTAAGAGTATCTGTAGAAAGCAGGAAGGTGGAGAAATAGGGAGCAGACCAGAGGTGTGCAAAAAGTAGCGACCAGGGGAAAAACAATTCTGGCAAGAGAATTAACAAGTAACTTTAGTAGGACATACTTTAATTACACCAAAAAATGGAGAGAAGCAGTCTTCAGTGGGACTTGGCAGCAGGTAGGTTCCAGGCAGGGAAGGTTTGTGGGCTTGAGTGTGTGGTCATTGCTAACTTTAATTATACCAAAAAATGGACAGTGGCAGTCTTCTGTGAGACTTGGCAGCAGGTAGGTTCAAGGCAGGAAAGGTCTGTGGGCTTGAGTGTGTGGTCGTTGCTGACTTTAAAAGTCGTTCATCTGACATTGACCCATATATGTATATGTATGTATGTATGTATATATATATATATATATATATATATATATATATATATATATATATATATATATATATAAACTTTACTACATTTCTTCAAATTATCTATTATACTCAGTTGCTTGGGTGGTGTCTGAAAAAAGTCAGTTGAGCATCTCACCTACCAGGGTTACCAAAATGTAAAATAAAATTAAAAGAATTTGTTAAAAACAGTTGCCTAAAGGAAGTGTAATTTCTTACAAGCTTCTGCTAATCTAAATCAAGAGTAAGACAAGTTGACGTAGCAGTGCAATGACTACACATAGCACCCTAAGCGATTAATTCAATGCACAACCGTTTTATTTTATTTCCATTTGATGACTTAGGTGGGTGAACTGGCTCATTAACCCTTTTCAGTCACAACCTGGGTACATCTAGTGGTATAGAACATACATTAGACAGTGTGTTGCACAAACATACTATACGCCAAACAACAATCTGGTTCACAGCTTCATAGTACCTATGGGAGCGTTTCTCCCCGGGCCTCCGCTGAAAATTGGCTCGTTCCAAGTCGGACTTTCCCAGTTAACAAATGTTTAATAAATAAATAATAAAACAGCTATATACAGTCAAGGTAATGGTGTGCATTTAGTTACTTCAACAATTTGTATATGTATTTCCATATGTACATGTATATAATTGATAAAGACATTAAATACAATGAAATTTTACCAAGAAGGTTATTTTATACAGTATCTTATTGCAAAGGTCCATAATATCATTAGTAATAGTTGTCTTAACAATCATTATGATATGGCTGAATGCCAGGGTCAGTGACTGTCCATATGGGAAGAGTGTGCTTGTGTAAGTGCTTTAAATATATTACTTCTACTATGAGGTGGTCCAGTCATCCCACACTGCTGTAGCATGGGAAACAAACAGTAACCCCCTGCAAAGTAATAACTTTTTGCATATTACCAGAATGTAAATAAACGCACAATAACCACAGAAGCTGGAATACACTAAACTCAAAAAGTACAGATCCCCCAACTAACTGCTACCAGTTTGTCCTTTATCCTATGTTTTCTGCCTTAGATAGGTTTATGGCATATTTTTCAAACTGTAGGGCATTATCTGGGAGGGTAGCTAGATCTCACCTACTATATGCCCTCATCTGCTACTACTCAGATATTTTTACCAACCTATGTAAGGCCGGCCTTAATAATCTATAGAGTCCTGCTATAACAAAGTAGCTAAGTTTGCAGCCAATCATCCCCATAAAACTCATCGCTGCTCCACTCATCAGCAACTAAACTGGCTGGAATTTCCAAACCTGTTAACTCTAAACCAACTCCCCTTTGCCCACAAAGTCATACACAACCCCAGTAACTGCCCTGCACTATCAGGCCTGGTCCAACCTACCTTTAACTGTAGATCCCTTAGGTCTTCCAGAAGACTAATGCTAAAAGTTACCCAGCCTCACAACTACCATGGTGACTCCCTCCATTCCAATAAAATAACTAAGGAGTGGAATGCTCTTCCTCAGCACATCCAAAACATCTTATTGGCATTTGGCTCTGCCCCTGTACTTCACCTGGCTAATTTTCTCCCTCTAGTTTCTTTACAACTCTCTTCTAGTGCACCTCTCTTTAGCACATTTAAGCAACTAGGGCTTAGATAACATGGTTGGATCAGATTTTGTTTTAAAATTTCTGATAGGTTTTTGATTATTTCCAGTTATCAGTATCTCTGTATTATAGTATACCTACGTTTCTCTATATTATGTTATACTGTATGTTTCACAACTATTTGCTTTCTTAGTAGTTTTTATTTGCATTGTTGTTGATACTTGTTTCATGATTACTTATTTTCCTAACTAAATTCTTACTGTACTGGAGCTTTTCTCCCCGAGTCTCTGCTGAAAACAGGCTACTTGCCCAGTTGGACACTACCTAGTTAACAAATGTAAATAAATAAATTATGAACAGAGGATCCTGTGAACTCTGTAATTCATTGTGTGTTCCAAAGGCTAAGCTCTAACTTAAACTTTTACTTGATTTTAAATAGATGGAAAAGGATAAACAGAAGAACATTCATACTATATAAGCAGTCAATACATTTTACAATGATTAGCTTTAATACAGGACTGATCTTGTAACGTTTTGCCATGTCCATGGGAGTCCAGGTAATGGGCCCAGCTTCCTTTTAAAATTGTGTGTGATTGGAGTACTTTCTTTGAAAAGAGGAGGTAATATGAAACTCACATTAAATCAATTTAAAGCAATATTTTAACTTAAATTCAATGCAGTTCACCTCTATGTTTTTATTCTGACCTGGGTGGCACTGTTTAATTGAATAAGGATAATGTAACACTTTTTCATATAGTTATTTGATTAGCTGTTGTCCCTTTTCAGCACAGTCAAAAGGATTCATTAGAAAATTGTTAAGCTTCTGAAACCATTAAGTAAACTGTCTGCAAGCTGGATTATTAATACGATCAATACAGTTTATCATATTTATTGTTTCACATTATTCATTAATACTTTTTCCTTTTTACTTTTTTGATGGCATTTCAGCATTAATTATTGTCATTTAAAACTCTGTTGTTTCATTGTTTAGTCTATGTTATTTAAACTCAGCATTTGACAAAAAAGTAGAAAAAATAAAACTGTACAGATCTTTACAGATATAATAAAACAACCACCAAAGAAAAATGTTGTTAAACCTACATCATTACAGATAAAAAGCATTCATTCATGGGTGAATACTAGGCTAACTGCTCTGAAGGGACATTTTGAGCCTAGCCAATAACCCAAAGTCAGACTCAAACCCTGTACATTGTGTTTATGATGTAAAAATCCTAACCATTATTCACTTTCCATACTAATTCTATATGATTGAGAGACATGGAGAGTCAGAATGTATCTTGTCACGCAAGTGGTATAGTGCACAGAATTAACTCTGGGTTAGATGCCAGTCTATCACAATATGAATACACACGCTCACTATTTTACTATACATGTCCCTACAGAAAATTTAGAATATTTCCAATTTTTTTTAAAAGCTTACCTTTGGAAACACTGAGAAAACTGGAACTAGTTAAACAGAGATATTTTTTTTGTTTGTTTTGCTAGTGTTTTGTTCACCTACAGTGCTTTTTAATAGGCATGCATGCATATTTATGGTTACTGCATTTATATTCAGAGCTAATAGTAAAGAATGTCAATTGGATGTGTTACTTATTATATATTTATTAAGAATGATTCAAATTCACATACAAAATAGTAGGTTTTATACTCTGATATTTTTTAAAGTGAATGAGAATGTTCATTAAAAAAACTTCCAACCACTTATATTTTGGTTATGATTGTGACATTGATGGATAGCATTTATAAATTGCAAGGTGAATTACAAGTATTAATCATGTGACAATGCTGTTAGTGAAGCTGGTTGGCTTTGTACTGCTGGGTTAAAATCATTTAATGTAACTTTATTTCAATTCATTTTGTGCGCTGCTCATTTGTTTTAAGAAGCAAGTGTACCCAATGCAAAAAACTCCTGCAAGTGTACCCAATACAAAAAACTCCTGCAAGTGTACCCAATGCAAAAAACTCCTGCAAGTGTACCAAATGCAAAAAACTCCTGCAAGTGTACCCAATACAAAAAACTCCTGCAAGTGTACCCAATACAAAATACTCCTGCAAGTGTACCCAATGCAAAAAACTCCTGCAAGTGTACCAAATGCAAAAAACTCCTGCAGATGTAGGGAAGAAATGCAGACCCCACACAGAAGGCACTCCATCTAGGAACAAAACTGGAAAAACAAGAGTTATAAGACAGTGAGGCTAACCACTGCACCATTATGCTCACCTAGATATAAATCAGACACACCAAAATAATTCTGATGTGCAGTCATATGTTTATCAAATAGATGTAAACACATCTATAGATATGCACATACACATATTCAGCATGTCGCTGCATAGGTTCATAGGTTAGTACTAAGCTAACTGCTCTTGCAAGCCATTGTAAGCCTAGCCAGTTATCCCTTGTGAGACTCAAACCCTGCACCTTGTGTTTGTAAGGCAAACACCTTAACCATTAAGCCACCCTCCCACCTCTCAACTGTACAAATTTTCACAAAATGTCCAGATTTTTGCCTGATATTTTTGGTCTATTACTCTTAAAATTGTAGTTTTCTGGCAAATCATTGAGGACTCAAGTCAGAAAATATTGACAGACATTTGAGTTTTAGACTTCATACCCTTCAGAAAATTTATGTTAATGCAAAACCTGTTATTCTATCAACTTTTTAAGTTTGTAACAGCAATATTTAATAAATGTCCCTACTTTTGGGCCTTTATCTCCCCATTATTTGTGCCTTTGTCCAGATTTTTTGCTCTATGAGTTGTTGTTGTCGTTGTGTCTTTCAGCTTTTCCTGGTTAGGGGTCGCCACAGTGGAACTCCGGTCCGCTAATGATTGGTAGTTGATTTTTACATGCTGAGTTACCAGCCCTGACGCACAACTTTCAATGAAGGCATGCCCATTCACGCATGTCTCCACGCAGAAGACGCTCTAGCTGAGAATCGAACTGGACAGCGTCTTACTGTGAGGCGACAACGCTACTGTGGCACCACCACCGCGGGTTAGGTTGAGAGGTATTATTGGTGTTGCATTCTTTATCTACAGCCACTTGTAATATTATAAAGTCATCCTAGACATGGATGCATGGATACATGGATTCACTTCAGAAGCTCAAAATACTGAAATCTCGAATTTCAGTATCTTGAGCCCAAGAAGCCAAATCCACTCAACAATGAAACCTGAAAACTGCGAAATTCAAAACCTCAAATACCGGAGGTTTTGAATTTCGCGGTACTACTAGACACACACACCATTCTCCACAGAAACACACACAATCTGTCTACTACATGAAAGCAGGGGGCCAAGCCCCCCTGCACCCCCACCCCCCACTTAAATCTACTCACTCCGAAGTCGCACTACATACAAACACACACAAAACACCACCACACAAACTACATTCTCCTCGTGCACACACATCACAGCAACAAAGCACACTGACACACACCACAGCCCCTACCCAAACCCCTTAACACACACACATACTTACCTGAAGACATGACCGCAGCAGAAGTTTAGAAGCGCAAAATTCAAAACCTTCGGTATTCAAGGTTTTGAATTTCGCGCTTCTGAATTTTCGCTGTTCTGTGGATTTGGCTTCTTGGCCTCGAAATACTGAAATTCAAGATTTCAGTATTTCGAGCTTCTGAAAGGAACCCATATACATACATACACATGTATTAGATAATGCATATCTATATATATATATATATATATATATATATATATATATATATGGGTCTACTTCATATGATCGGAATTTCATTTGACTGACATTCATTTGACCGAGACCATATAACCTAAAGTTCATAACACTGAAAACTCACTTGACTGAAACTCATAACACTGACACCCTACAATGCTAAATTTCATCATTGTAGTGGCAGTGTGTATAAAGTAAGTAAAGGCTATATGCTCATTTCCCACTGTAGTGCGATCCTGAAGTTAGTATATATAGTTAGGAGGGGTGTGGGGGACAGCCACCCCCACCTATTTTAAATATTTTTAACCATACACATGGATACTTACAAGTCCAATCAATTACTCTTTACAGAACAGAATATATATCCAAGCTATGTGGGGGTGCTATGCCCCCCACACCCCCAGTGTGGGGGGCTGTGCCTCTCACACCCCCCTAACTATATATATTAACTGCAGGATTGTACTACAGTGGGGAAAAGGACATATAGCTGCCACTACTATGTTGAAATTTAGCATTGTATGGTGTCAGTGTTATGAGTTTCAGTCAAGTGAGTTTTCAGTGTTATGAACTTTAGGTTATGTGGTCTTGGTCAAATGAATGTCAGTCAAATGAAATTTCTATCATATGATGTAGACCCATGTATATATTTATATATATATATATATATATATATATATATATATATATATATATATGGTTCTACCTCACATAAACGAAACACCACAACACCGACAACGCAATCACCGACACCACATAACCGACAGTACAAAAACACGAAATCCCACATGCCCGACAACGAAATAACCGACGGTACACAAACACGAAACCTCATACACTTCACACACCACAATCAACAACCAAAACACATTCCCCGTCCAGAAACCACATACACAACACAAGCACACCAAAATCCATACAAACCCACACTAAACCTCACATACACAACTACCTACAACCCTAACCCAAACCCTAACCCTAAGGTCCGTCACTACCGCACACTTACCTGGCCCGGCCTAACCCTACCTAACTCACTTATCCCCCTAACCCAAACACAATCACTACCGCACACTTACCTGACCCGCTCCCTAACCCTAACTCACTTATCCCGCCCCTAACCCAAACACAATCACTACCGCACACTTACCTGACCCGCTCCCTAACCCTAACTCACTTAACCCACCCCTATCCACACTTACCTTACTCGCACCCTAACGTCCGTCACTACCGCATACTTACACAGCCTTTTCCCATGTCGGCATCCTCGGCGTCGGTGCTTTCATCCGTCGGGTCGGTCTTCTGCTTGTCGATCTTCTAGGTCCCGTCACGTCAGTCTTCTGCGCTGTCGATCTTCTGGGGCTCGCGATTTCCCTGTCGATGTTCCGGCGTGTCGTTAAAGTGAGGTAGAACCATATATATATATATATATATACACACATACATACATACATACACACATATTGGGTAATGCATATAATTTAAAATGTCTTAGGTACGGTCAGCATGAATGCATATCAAGTGACAGTTTACTCCAAACATGCAAGCACTGCAACATTTTAATATATTTAATATAAATAAATACTAGACCACACATTTAAGTAAGTATGCGTAAGTAATGTTCATTAGCTATATGTACAACTGGACATATGTGTGACAGGAAAATTCCATTTGTTTTAGGCTGTAAAGATCAGGATTATATAATTTAGGACATATCAGTCTGAAAGCAAATGAGATGGTATTCAATAAGGATGCATACGCAGTGTGCCTGAGACATACAAAGAGAGAGAGAGGGAGAGAGAGAGAGAAGCATACAAGGAAAATGAAGGGAGAGGGGGAGAGAGTGAATTTGATAGGAAGAAATGTAGTAAGTGAGGTTGGGATGGCTAGATGCTTGGCTTTGTGAAGTATATGTGTGTTTTTAAAGCTACAGAGAAGGTCATTTAGGATATTGAGGTCATGAGGTCACTTGGTAGGGGGTTCCATGCTGTAGTGGAATGTAATTCATTCAGAAGTAGTATTAGCACTCATAGACTTTGATCAATAGATCATGAGATGGAGGGGATTGGTAATAGTACAAATTCCTGCTGGAAGAGCAACACCACAAGACTGTATGACACTGCAAATGCATATGCAGAGACAAAAGTTGTTACTGGAAATAGATGCATTTGTTCTTAGGCTTTTATTGTTCATCACACTCACAGCCTTTTCTTTGATGCAGACATCAGATCTCTTCTTAATTATAAGCAATGAACCACCTCTCTGTGCTTCATTCTTCAGCCCTTTTGTTACCTTTCTTCCGTTCTTCCCAAATAGCACCGGTCCTTCGCATACAATTATTCATTCTTCGAGAAAGTCTAAAGTCTCTGCCACTCAAAGCCTGCACTTACAAGGCAGTGCACCAGTCATTTATTAAATGTCTGGATCGTTCCCTTCCAGGCCCATCTAGAATAGGCCAACTGAGAATCTCTCAGTTCCAAACATACCTCTCAACTGTCCAGATTTTCACATAAACTCCAGATTTTTGCCCCATATCTTGGTCTGTTCCTCATAAAATTTGTGGTTTTCTGGCAAATCACTGTCGATTGAAGTCAGTAAATGATGACATACAGTTGAGTTTCAAACTTCATATCCTTATGAAAATATATGCTGACAACTCCTATTGGTCTAACAACTTTCTAAATTCATAAGATCAATATTTGAAATCTTTCCCTATTTGGGGTCATTTGTCCTCCATTACCTTAGGCATTGTCCAGATTTCTTGCACTAAGAAGTTGAAAGGTACCTTCATCTCTGTCCCCTCAGATTAGCCATGTATTTACTGATGATAGTTAATGTCGACTGGAAGACATTTTAAGTACCAGATACCGTCTTGTTAGGGAGGCTTCAATTACCCAAGCATTGGATGGCATACTTACACCTCAAAAAATGGATATGCTCAGAATTTCCTAGACTTTGTTAATACCTACTCACTGGAACAAATTGAAAATCTGCACACTAGAGGCTCTTAAGCCGCGTGGTACGGCGGTAGCGTTGTTACCTCACAGCAAGAGGTTCTCCCGTTCAATTCTCGGTTAGGCTTGGGAGTGCTTTCTGTGTGGAGTCTGCATGTCCTCCCCGTGGTTGGGTAGCGTTCGAAAGACATGCTTGCGTAAATGGGCGTGCCTTCATTGAAGGTTGAGCGTCGAACTGGCACCTCAGCGTTTCGTAAAAATCTACTGCCAATCATTAGCAGACCGGAGTTCTGCTGTGGCGACCCCTTACCAGAAAAAGCCAAAAAAACAAACAACAACAATAGAGGCTCTAATACCTTTGACCTGGTCCTTACCAGCTTATTCCCCCACCTGTACCTTATCAAGCATCTCCTTATCACTGATTAAATGAAACCACAAATCAGTTATATTCTCTGTCATACTTTATGCATCACCCCACCACCAATTAAGACCATCTTTAGAGACTTCTCTAGGGTAAAGCTAATTCAGCATGTAGAAAACCTATACAAAATTCCCAACAATTCCATGGACTAAACAAAGAGGATTGACACGTTCACCTTCATTTTTTCCATCATTTAAACAGCTGCATTGAAAACCCTGTGCCTGTCTATTTTAAATATAACAGTGAATTAAACAATAAACATCTCTGGTGGAACTCCTGTATTAACAAATTGTATAACAAAAGAACAAAATAAGGAAAATCATAAAAAGTTGTAACAACTGCGGTGGTGGTGCTGCGGTAGCGTTGTCTCCTCACAGTTAGACATTGCCCATTCAATTCTCAGTTAGAGCATCTTCTGTGTAGCGACATGCGTGAATGGGCGTTCCTTCATTGAAGGTTGTGCGTTAGGCCCAGCAAGCCAGTACGTAAAAATCTACTGCCAATCATTAGTGGACCAGAGTTCCACTGTGGCGACCCCTAACCGGGAAAAGCCAAAAGACACAAACAAAATAAAAAGTTGTAACAAATCCACATCCCCCCGTCTCAGGAACAAACTGAAACATAGTAGCAAAGAACCTAAGAGCACTATTAGAAATGTAAAGCATAGTGGGACTTTAAGGCCACTACAAATATCAAAGGAAATGCAAATCTTTATTCAGTTATGTCTGGAAATAAAGAAATCATGTTCAGCAGTGCATTGAGTTCATACAAAATAGTATCAAACATTCCAATCCCAAGGATATGCTAACTTTATCCCACCCTCATTAGTGCCTCCACTGTCCCTGAAAATTTAGTTTCCACTGAAATTACATTGGAAAGAGTCTTAGAATCCATGTAAAAAGGCTAAAAATAATGTTCCTATTGGACCAGATAACAAACCAGGCTGCATTCATCAGTGCCAAGTTTGTACTATCTGAACCTCTACTTAAACTGTTCAACCTCAGCCTACCCACAAGGTTTGTCCCTGACACCTGGAGAACAGCCACTCTGTTTCCTAAGGGTGACCCCCTATAGAGATAAGTAATTACAGGCCAAAAAGCCTTACCAGCCTTAGCTGTGGAGCCACAAAGCTGTGGAGAGTACCATAGCAAGACTCATTTATGTAGTCATAAGTAATTTAACTGGTCCAGACCTACTGAGTTAGATTTTATGTAAGGCAGATCCTGTTTCCTGAACCTAGTAAACTTTGAAAAGGTTACACAGGCTGTGGGCAGTGGTTATACTGTGCTTGCTGCGTATCCTGACTTTGGCAAAGCTTTGATACTTTCCCTCATAGTGGTATTATTGAAAAGTTAAACAAACAGTGCAAATCCCTTTTAAAAAAAAGGAACACTACTCAGAAGTACTTGACAAAATTTAATGATTTAGCATTTTCATTCTTATTATAAGAACTTCATCAGGATAAAAGACATCACTGTAAAACAAGCTTAAATATACTAAAAAGGTAAGTGTGACAGAAAGTGTTAATGCTTCAACCTATCAGACCTTTTCTTTAAAACTGGAGCAAAAGAGACATATTCATTCAAGCCAATTAAAACATCAGAGTTTAATAGAATTTGCCATGATAATTCCCTACAGAATAAGGTAGTCATACCCGCATCATCCCAACCCCCCCCCCCCCACTGGAAGACTTTATCCAATACAAAAAAAGAAAACTTTTTTTTAAATCCTTGCAAGAACTAGATAGTGTGGTACCAAATTTATTAAGACCAGGAAAAATACTAGAGACCCTGGTATAAATCGTATAAATCCCCTACATTATCTGCTGGATTGGAAACTGGCTATCCAGCAAATCCCAAGTAATTAAAGTTGCTGTTACCCTCTCTGAACATAAAATTGTAACTAGTGGGGTACTGCAGGGATAAGTGCTGTGCCCTCTCCTGTTTGGTATTTACTTTGAAGACATCTAAGCCAATATCCATGTAGTATGCTTGACCAAGTTTGTTAATTAAATTGGCACTGTCATCCACTTATCCACAGATAGTAAAGTGCTCTAAAAAGAGCTGGTATATACACATTCCTAGTCTATAGAAAATGTTATAAATGGAAAAAGTTGCAGCATAGTAGCATTTGGCAAAACAGCTATTGCCACCTCATCTGTGGATACTTGTGTGGACAGAGAAGTCATCTTACCTTTTCATACCAATCATCAAATACAGTGCCCCATTGGTATGCACAAATCTAAGCATATCACTCAACAAGAAAGGTTGCAATATTTAAAAAAAATGAAAGGCCTTAACTCCTTCATCTATCCCAGTAGATTAACCCAACTCTCCTGATACTCAGTGGCCTACTGGCTGCTCCAAGGTGACCTGTATCTTACTTTTTGAGCCATAAAATACCCAAACCTATTTGATGCCCTATTTCTTTGCAATTCTATTGGTCTACAAACACCTCTACCAGGGATCTAAATTTACACCAACACATAGACAATACTAACTGGAGGGATAGGTTCCTAACTCAGTGTAGCCCCAGGCTATGGAATGTGTTATTAGTATGGGTCAAGCAAAGTACTACTTTCACCTTAAAAGCAAATCTTGATTGATAGGCATATATTTACACCAGAGTTATCATGTACATCCCTGCTTAATTTGGGAGGTGGCACATTAAGTACTCAAAAAGGATGGCAAGAACTTTTAAGTGCATCTGCTTAAAGGTACATACGACTAGACCTCTTATGTTCCTATGTTCCTAAATCACAAAAGATGACCTTCCAGTAAATTATGCATCAAAGTTACTGCCGACAAAAGAAATAAACATATCTTTTCAAATGCAATAATATTTTTTCTGTGACAAAATGTCCCCAAACACACATACCACCATACAGGGGATGTGCCTTTTGCACCATTAAATTATATAATCTGTTCCAGGACTACCACAACTTATAACTGAAAACTGTGAGGTGTAGGAGTTTTCTACCAAACAGAAATACTTCACTAGACTACTGTTTTCAGTAAAATAGATTTGAAACCTTTAGTGACTTGCTCATCAAAATACCATGAAAATACATAAGTAAGGATTTCTTATTTTTCTTTTCTCTCTCTCTTTCTGTTTCAGTCCTCACCCAGGCCTTCAGATCATCAGTTGTGTGAAACAGTACTGCCTTTCCTGGCCTAAGCCTAGACAGCAGCTCTACTGATATCATACTAAGTCCCCAAACAGCATCCTTCCAAAGATAGACTCACCATGGAATTCCCCAATACCACTCCCCCCTAACACTTGCCCCCTCTGTAACTTCTTACTACTGTTCCTCTCTATATCCTTATTTCACCCTTTCTTCTTCCATTATTCCCAAGAACCACATTTATAAACAAGTATTTTGGTCCACTGTATTCCATTGCTTGACCCCATTCTGTTATATTTTCTAATGCCTTCACTGTGTGTTTCCAGTTCCAAATATGCTGCACCCTTCCTTGTTTTGTTCAGGCCCCTGTTACCACCGGGCTGCCTTTACTGCCCTCATCCCTTGTCTTGAGTCCATTCATAGTCTTACTAACTAGGAACTCTGTCTTCTTTCTGCTTTGCAGCTATTCCTTCAACATCCCTCCCCAACTTTCCCAATCCTTCTCTTCTCCTACAACACTGCTTGCCCCCTCGCCCTATTCGCATTTCTCACCTCCTTCTTCTCAATACATACAGAAATCATCTCGGTCTCATAAATTTTACAGCTCCATATCCACAAGCATACTTCTTGATTGTCCAGATTTTTACCTCATATGTTTGGACTATTCCTCATAAAATTTGAGATTTTCTGTCAAATCATTGAGGATTGAAGTCATTAAATAATGACAGATATCTGAGTTTCAGTCTTCATAACTTCCAGAAAATGCATATTAATGCAAAAGCTGTTATTCTAGCAACTTTATAAGTTTATAAGAGAAATATTTAAAATCTGTCCTTATTTTTGGGTCTTTGCCCCCCCCCCCATTATTTTGGCTTTGTCCAGCTTTCTTAATTGAGAGGTATATCCATAAGTCTTTTAGTTATATAGCTATGGCACAACTTATATGTCTGAATCATCTCCACCATCCCTGTTTCTTTTTTTTTTCATTTTTTTTTTATTAGATTTTAAAATGATTTAACAAGTATAGCTGAAATAAAATATCAGATTAACATTTGTTTAAAGTTTCAATAAACAGTAAAAAGAAGAATAACTATTCACAATGCTGTCTCTACATCAGCATAAATATATTTTCTTATCACTATTTCAGCATTAAATGTTAAAATTTAATTTATCTAATAACTCCTTAAATTTCAACCCAGTATTATAATATGAACTACATCTATTTATTTTCATTTTGATAGTAGCCAATTCATATTGATAAACAGTGTTCACAATATTCTTGAATTTCTTTAAAGTAGGAGTAGATTTGGTCTTTCAATTCATAATAATGACCTTTCTTTTGATGGCTAAAATGCTCCAAAGTAATGAATATTTAGTTTGAAAAACATTTGTGGGAATGGTTATTAAATAAAACCAAAGATTTCATCAAAGTACATTTGTCTTTAAAAATAACCTGTAACAAAGAATTTACATTTTCACAAAATAGTTTTATTATTTCACAATCATAAAACATATGTTCCCAAACTACTTTTGATTGAGATTTACATCTCCAGCATTTCATTTCATTTCCATATATTAATTCAATTTTATGTGGTGTAATAAATGTCCTATATAAAAACTTCCAAGCAAATAATCTCTAGTGTAAAGAGAGCATAGTTTATTTTGACTATATCAATAGCAATATTTTAACTTCTTCACTTAGAATATGTTTATTAACTGAAGTAAAGTAATCAAAATAATTTCTTGTATAATTAATCTTTGTAACTTTTATGATTTTTATATATTTTTAATAAATAACCTTTCTCATATATATATATATATATATATATATATATATATATATATATATATATATATATATTATTTAAATTAGACATTTTATAAAAGTATGGGTTTTGGTTTTCATTGATGGTTGCATTAACTGTCTGCAAATTTGTATATCCAACCACATTTATTTGTATATTCCCTATTACATATACAAAGGAGAGTTTGCACTCTATTCATTTTCATAATATGTTAAGTCTGAAAAATAAAAACTTGATTTTTTGGCATCAGTTAATAGACAAAGGAAAAATATATACAATAAGAGTTTATTTGTCTACTTTTTCCTTCAGTGAAGTACTCTTTTAATAATCATTGAAAGTTATTGGTTAATATTTGAGTATGAGATATTGCAATTATTCCTTTTGAATTTAGGCAAATACTTTTTTGAATTTCTTTCCATCTGGTTGAATAATTAGGATTCATTCATAAAGTTATTATTTTAATAACAGAGGCTAATATATACATCTCCAAATGCAGGAATCTAAAACCAGCTTATGTTCATTCCCTAGTGTAATTCTAGGTTTATTGGTAAATCAAAGGAATTTTAAAAGAAGAGAATTAGTTGTTTTTCATATTTTTGGAGGTGGTACCAAAATTGTATTATGTATAATATTTTTGGAAATACAAACATTTTGTCAATGATAATCTATCTTCCATAGATACAAATAACATATTCCGTTTGTTAATAGGTTGTTTTGCAGATTTTAACAAATTGTTATAATTAATTGAAAATATATCATAAATTTCATCAGACTAATTCTTAAGTATTTGATTTTTTTTATCTTTTGACATAAATTTTGTATGTCTGTCTTCCAGTTTTGTGTACATTATTATATACAAAGAGAACTTTAGTTTTGTCATCATTAAAACTAAGTTCTGATATATTTTTTCAAATACTGTAATTGAATGAAATAAAGCATAAAAAGATGATTTGCAGTCATTTAGAGTTAACATAATATCATCTGCAAAGAGTTGCATTTTTGGTCTACAACTGTCATTAATTTGAAAACACTTAATATCATTATTAAACCTAATATGATTAGCAAAAGGTTCTATAAGTAATGCAAATAATAATGGAGATAATATGCATCCCTCTTTAGTAATCTTGATTGCTTTAGATAAATAAGAGGCATTTGTTCTCTAGCCATTAGATTTATCATAAAGGAGCTTAATGAGTTGTATAAACTTATTTGGAAAACTTATTCCCTCTAAAGTAGTTAACAAGTAAACACAGTTAATTGAATCAAAATCACTATTATTATCTAAACTAACCAATGTTAGATGTCCTTTTGTGTTATTTGCATAATCAATTATTGTAATTATTCTTTTAATGTTATATGAATGCTTGCCATGCATAAATCCACTTTGGTCTTCATTTATTAGTATGAGTAGACATTTTTTAATTATATTTGCATACATTGCATATTTGCATAAACATTTTATAATCAATATTTAACAAAGAGTTTGGTCTATAAGAAGAACATTTAGCAGGATCCTTATATGATTTTAAAATGGGGGTATGGGGATATATTTCCAAGAAGGTGGAATACTATTCAAATCTCTAACAAGAGAGTATTCATTTAATAGTATTGATAATACTTTTGTTGGCATCAGTTTGTATAATTCAGGAATAATATCATTACTTGGAGCTTTATTTATTTTTAATGTTTTAAGTTGATCTTTCAGTTCAGACATTGCTATAGGCTTATCATTTAAATTAATTTGTTCTGTTGTAAGGTGGTAATGGATATTTTCTTTTATGTAAGCTCTAATAATTTCTTTTGGGTTAGCTTGATTAATTTTGACAAAATGATCTCTAAAGGCATTTAATATTCCTTCTAAATCTGTAAGCTTTTTTATTACTATTGGATTAAATATCTCAAGAACATGGTTAGATTTACCAGTAATCTTAGATCTTGTAGCTAATTTGTGTAAGTGCTTAGGGTTCAAATAATATGATTGCATTTTAAGTTGTTCTAAGTTTATTAGTTTTTTATGTGGTAAAATCTCTAAATAGTTTGCATTTAATTTATTGTCATCTAGTAAATTTTTATCTACCTTTTATATATTAAGTTTCATTTTGTCTATTTCTTCTTGTAAATTTTTTAAATCTTTATCCCATTGTTTAATATCGTACCACCATATTATTTTTCCACGTAAGAAGGCCTTTAAATAGTCCAATAAATATATCTCTAACCCTTCTCCATTTTATTTATATCAAGGAATTTTTGATTTTCATTAATAAATTATTCTTTAAACTCTTTTAATTGATTTATATATGCTGGAATTCTAATAGATATGAGTTTGTTGGTTTGTAATGTAATCTCAAATGTAATAGCATTATGATCTGACAAGGGACACAAGATTACTTCAACTTTCCTGAAACTAGTTTCTAAATCATCTGAAATATAAACTCAATAAATTCTTGATTTTGTACTATGTATATAAGAATAATGAGTAAATAAAATAATGAATTGTGAGTAAATAAAATAATTAATTTGGCATTGAAAATTCACTTACAGCTTTTGTATTATATAATTCAATAAATTATAATAGGGATTTTGGCAGCTGAAGGTTTCCTGTATTTATTAATAGAATGAGAGTCTCTATCACTCAGTATACAATTCCACAATTAGACTACCTTTTGAAAGCTGAATAACTTCCTCTAGTTGCTTTTTAACAATTTCAACTCCATTCCCTGGTATCCAATATAAATTTACAAGAGTATAAACTTTCTTATTTATCTCTAATGTTACTAAACAAAATATTCCATTGCTATATTTACATGTTTTTATTATTCTAGGTATTGATAAGGATTTTTTCCACAAAAGTGTAACTCGTCTCCTCTTTTCTTTATATTGAGAACTAAAGAGTATAGAATATTGATTGGAGTTAAGTCTGTCAATATCATTTTGTACCAACTGAGTTTCTTGCAAAAAGATAACTTGAGCTTTAAATAACTTTAAATGTTTGTTTAAATAATGCCTTTTATATCCATTATTTAAACCATTAAAATTAATAAAAATGCAGTTCATACATGCCATATAAAATAAAAGAGAAGTTTGCATCTAATTAAGTTATATGGCTTAAAGTATTTCTTTATAAGGGTTGAATTGTTTATGTGTATCTTTGCAAGTAATAATTCAAATGTACTAGAAATATTTGGAACAGAAAAAAGTAAACACACCAGATTTAAACTGTAAAATGAAATAACAAGAAGAAAATATAACTTGTAATCTTCATCCATCATGGAATTTAAAACTCCTTGTTTGAATGATGAATCTATCCAAACAAACCACCTAATCCCAACATCAGGGTTAACCTTTCTGACAGTACCTTTATATATGAAAGAATATTCAGTAAACTAATTAATAAATTATTGCTTAAATATTTCGAACAATGAAATGTGTTCATCTTAACTCATCTGCATAAACAATTAATGATGTAGTTATATATCAGGCATCATTTAACTTGTAAAATAATTTCTCATTATTTCTATTGAAAGAAAATCATATTGAAAAACATATACATTAATAAGAATTCAACTTACAAAAATAAATACAACCTTACTATATTTAAAAACACGTAAAATCATGGATTTAGTAAAGTAATATATATCATTGTATTTCAAATAAGAATTAAATAAGGTTGTTTTCAAAGTACTAGAAATTATATTTATATAATTTCATCCAATCTGCTTAGAAATAAAGTCAATTTGTTGGCCTATATATTTTTATAAAGCAGTCACTTCCTTTGCATCTGTGGTAGATATATATAATTAAAATGTAGGATTATGTCCACTTGTTATCTAGGCATGATAAAAAATAACATTTTATATAACTTTGAAAACCATCTGAGCAGATAATCTTATAATAATAGCATATTTGTAAGAAATCTATTCATCGCCTGCTAGAAAATTATTATAAATATTCGTATAAACCAAATTCTCATTTTGCCTTTAAATCATCTCATCATATCAAGCAATGTATATTACTAACACAATAAAGCTATTCCATCTACGATATATGTTTCCTCAACACTGTTTGATAATAGAATTATAATTCATTAACATGTGCTGTAACTCATCTCATATTAAGAAACTGTCAGAATTCATATGAGACATTCATCAGTATTGTCAGACATTTTACCATAACTGTATGATTTAGTACAGTATATAATGATACAGTGATTCAACAATGTCAACTCACTTGCTCCGATATGAGCTATATTGAAATGTTTATTAATGATGCATGAATACATGTCTTAGATTCAACTTCTTAATTGTTTCAACATATACTGTGAAAATAATGTAATTTCATACTACATATATGCATATTAGCTAACATATTCAATATGTTAACTTTATATAATCTTTAAAATGTATTTACCACTCCTACCATAGTACTTTATTTAGATTGTTAAAGATCAGCTATATTATGTAAACAATTAGCTTCTGCAGACAAAGAATTTTATACTGTAACTATTTATTATGTATTATATCTATGCATATGCCTTTAAAACTTTTGGCTGGGTGGTGTTTGTCCTTTAAAGATGATTTAAATCTTATATGTGCATCATATGGGAGTCCTGACAAGGCATAGCACTTATTTACAGCTTCAGTATATGGCAGGATTAGATAAGAATCTCTTTTCTTATTTTTTCCCCATTTTTTTCTTTCCTCAGCTTTCTAGGATTCTATTTAAAACATATTGCATGCACTGCTTGTTTATGTTTTGACACAGCACTTTAATTTACTTTTCCCACCACATAAATCTCTGGATCGCATCACAATCATATGAATGAACCAACAACCAATGTCCCATCCTCACTCCCCCAGGGACGTGAAAAACAAGTCCACACTAAGGGGGAAGTGAAAGAACATGAACCAAACAAAGAACCAAAAAAAAAAAAAAAAAAAAAGAAAAACAAGCAGCTTCCCATCACTCCAACAATCGAAACCACATCATCCCATCACCAATGCACATGTCCACATGACCCAAACCGTCACCATAATGTAAATGGGCCCAAACACATTCACTCTCACAGACAGTAAAGCCAATGTGGCACATATTTCTGTCATTGCACAGACCACAGGAATTTATGCACACATCAGAAATCTACCTTTGTGAGTGTAATATCATTCATTTTTTAACAAAAATTGTCAAAAGTCAGCTGTACCACATAGAAAGTTACAGAAAACAAGCGTAAAGTACGGTCTATTTTAACAGCCCTGCACTCACACAGAAGTAAATCGATGTTAGTTCATGCCTGTCATTGCAAGGCTCTCCTAGCCAAACAACTTAACAAACAACCAAATAACTTAATAAATGATAACTTAATAAATGATAATTTAAAACCGCTACTCTGTTTTAAAGCTATTTTGTCACCTTATTTAGTAAAACTATGTAATCAATGATTATGTTTCAATAATTAAATGTGTGTCTATATAATAATTTATGTGTTAAAGGCACACACACACACACACACACACACACACATATATATATATATATATATATATATATATATATATATACATATACATATATATATATATATATATATATATATATATACATATACATATATATATATATATATATATATATATATATAAAGCTATCAATGTATATCCTATAAGGAGCCTAAGTTACTAAACACTGTATATATCCAGTAGTTCTCCATTTATTTAGTTATTAATTCTTAGAAGTTCTCGATATGGGAATAAAAATGAAAAAAAGAATAACTATATATAGGGTCTATGTTAAAACATCGAAGGTTGAATTTCTTGAACCTTTATTCAGCGAGATGAAAACAGCAAATGTTTAAGCGATTGTCTCTTTCAGTAAAAATTACAACAGTGAATAACAGTAGCTGGTCAACTACAATTAAACCCTTGTACTACATTATTTGCTGTGTTCATTTTCGCTGAAAGAGGCATTCGCTGTTTTCATCTCACTGAATAGATGTTCATGGAATTCAACCTTCGATGTTCTAATATATATATATATATATATATATATATATATATATATATATATATATATATGGATCTATGTTTTTAAATCGAAAGTACAGTTCATCGAACCGTACTTCCTCAAACTTACTTCCACGAAAGTACATTCCATCAGAAATGCACATTCGCAGAATAAAAAAACAAAAACTAACTAAAAAACATAAAATAACACACTAAACAGTGTTATGCAGGGGGGCAAGACCCCCTGCAACCCCCTATGTGCAGGGCTCCGCCCCCTACACACAACCTACTTTAATAGTCTCACTCCGAGATTGCACTACAGTGGGGAAAAGGGAATATTCCCCACTATGCTACAATCTCAACAAAACTTTCCTTAGTTGTATATTAACAGTATACGTTGATGTACAACTAAGGCAACATGCAAACTGCATGTTTTTCTTTTTATTTGTTTACTTTAGCGAAAATGCATGTTCGACAAACCGTAGTGTCGATAAAACAAACAGGACCCATATATATATATATATATATATATATATATATATATATATTTAAAATTGTATTTACCTCTCTATAATGGAAAGCTTTCATAGATGTTTCTTACATTTATATTCATAAAATAGAGAGACATTAGTTTGTTCTCCAGTTCAGTTTCTAATAAGATATTGCAATGAATACAATATAAAGTCAGTTTTGGTGCATATTAATCAAGTCACTTATCTTGTACCTTTCTCTTCTTCTCATTGTTCCTCCATTTCTCTCTGCTTATCTCTTCAAAGAAATTGCGTTCTACTCCATTTCTTCTATTTAATCCAGAATTTTGTGTTTCCTGAATAAATGTTATGGCAGTCTCAAGGCTACCAAATGTTTTTGCGCCATCCGAGAAAATATTTTTAGCCTTGCTGAAACAAAAGATGCACTTTAACTTGTTTTTTTTCTAGATCTCTAACTAATGGTAAGAATTCTTTTTTTTTAGAAATTACCAAGAAGGAATATTCATTGTTCAATCTTATTATATTGCAATTCACTTTGATAGGAGAGGATTAAAAATTAATTCTTTATCCTGGGAAGAAAAAAAAATCTAACTGTAACTGACCTTGGAAAAGGAGTTTTCTTCACTGAAGGAACAACCATAGATCTGTAAGCTCTTTCTATTCCAGAAGACATTGATTCAGGCAAATTTAGTAATTTTGGAAGTCAGGAAGATAAGAAATTGATGGGGTTATATCTTTCTAAAGCCTCTAGTATACCAAATATTATGATATTATTTCTTCTGGATCTATTTTTCAAGTCACCGGTTTTACTTAATAATTATTTATTTTGTTTCAAGAGGAATTCTGTATGGTTTTCTCCATCAGACAGTCTTATAATTTAAGTCATCTTCCATTCCTATTTGAGTTTTTTGTTGTTTAAATATTTCATGCAGTTATTCCATTCATTTTGTACATACTTTTTTGAAGTTATCTAGTTTATTGTCATTTTTGTCCATTTTAATCAAAAGCTTCTGTATATTCATAAGTATAGGTTGAAATTATTTTTTATAGTTTGGTCCTGAGAATTTGACTTTGTATGGCTCATCTCATAATATCTTTGACAGGAAAGTTATTAAAATTTGGGAATAATTTTAGATAAACTGATTCAGTATGAGTTTATAATTAAAAGTTCCTGAATATAGCGTACAAGCTGGTCTTAGACACAAAATTACTGTCAGAAATATATCTAAGGTACAGAGCAGCCACACACACCCTCCACCATCCCTGTTTCTGACCTCTACGCTAAGCACCATACTGTCTTTCATTGTAGTCTGTTTTGCAGACCCCCCCTTTCTATACAGTGCTATAGTGACCCTCATTTTGTGCCCCACCCCAACATCTTCTTTCACTAAGCCTTATTGGTTATATTTAAATTTAAGTGGGAAGGAGAAGGAAAGGAGACGGTCAAAATGAGAAGAAGTAAGCACAGTGCAGACACCTTTGGAATACCACAGAAATAGCCTCACTTCAACAAAGCTTCTTCCACCCCACTATACTGCTTACTGTAATTTGTGAATCTGCATCTAACCAATTGCAGCAGGAAGAAAAAAGTACTTCAGGTGTCATAAACTGCCACATTATGAGCTGTTTTACCTTTCTCTTAACTAGATAATTTTACCCAGTCTTATACTTCACAAATGTCCCCATGTTTAATAGCCATTTCTGACATTTTCTCATACTTTTGTTCTGACCCCTCTAAAAGCTATGATTTTTTAATTTAGCAGTTAAGATTATGGGCAGCACAGTTGTATAGCAATTAGCATTGCTATCTTACAGCACATGGTCCTCTAATGGTGTGCCTTCTGTGTGGAGTTTTCATCTCTGTGTCTTTATGGGCTTTTGGCAGGTACTCTGGTTTCCTCCTGTATTCAAAATGCATGTTTTTAAGTGAATTAGTTCTCTGAACTGCCATAGGAGGACATGTCATAATGTTTGTTTGAGTGTCTGTCTTGTGATATACTGGCTTCATGTAAAAGAGTGAGTCTCTGCCTAACACCGATTGCTAGCTAGGATAGGGTCTGGTTACCTTGTTGGCTTGAATACAGTAATAAAGAATTAATGAGTGAAGATTAGATCTCTTAAAACTAATAATTATAAAAATGCATATTTTTATAAAAATCCATATAAGGACAACTGGGCTTATTTATCACATATGACATAGGCAATCATACAGTTATATAAATGAAAACAAACCATATTGACATAATTTTAGTTGCAAACATTATACATCACTTCTAATCTATCCAATCATTGTCAGACATTACAAAGCTCATTCAAATCCTGCCTTCTTTTAAACCTCATTCCTTCTCTGCGTGTATTATTCCTACAATTCTCATTTTTTTCCTATGTAATTTGCTCCTACCCTTTTCTAAAGATCCCAATTCCAGATGTTTTATTTGTTTAGGAGACTTTGTCATTTATTTTTAGCATTGCTTCTGATTCTTGAAGCAAAAGGTTAAATGTTTGTCATGCTTCACTTCAATCTGATCATAGACCATTTTTATCTTCTGTACCCATTAGTCAGAGCAGAGCATCTGGAATATTCTCAGCACTTGTTTCTAGTTACCAGCACACCACACATTTGTCCTGCTCCTGCTTATAGGGTTGTCTTTGTAAGTGCAACAAAACAAGGAAACAAGGAAAATAAAGCAAAAACAATGCTGCAATACAGCTTAAAGCAGTTCAACACAGTTCCTTCAATTCTAATCCCATCTTAACTTATAGGTTCATTCTATCATCTCCCTACCTTACTTTAACAGGCCTTTGTAAAGCCACATTCATAGATGCATAAAGAAGGCAGTACCTGTCTGAGTCAAACCTACAATTACTGGCAAAAATAGACTATTCAAAAAAAGGAAAAAATCCTCTCTAAAGCCAAGACAGAACAGAAAAAAAAACAGTGCAAAAAAGACACTCACCAGTCGAAACAAACAAAACTGGTCAAATCTGCCAAAGCAAACTATGAGGCAAGATAGCCTCCCAGGTGAAAAATAACCATAAGTTTTTTTTTTTTTAATTATGTTTGTGACCTCAGGGGAAATGCTCAGCAATGTGCCGTGTTAATCATTAATGGCAACATTTACACCCAGCCTAAAACTACAGCAAACCTGCTAGCCAACAAGTTCAGTTCAAACCTCTTCCCCCATCACCACACCCAAAGAAATAGAAATACCCACAACCATCCCCTTACAAGTCATTATGAGGGAACTGGTCCTTACTGCACTCACTAAAGCCAAAAACATGGCCACCATGAGTTCTGGCAACATTCCAGGATGCTTCTTAAATAGCTTAAAACAGAGCCTATAGGGGCCACTACAAACCCTCTTTAATCACAGCCTGCAGACAGGCTTTATCCAGGAGGAATAGAAGACTGCAACACACTACAACAGCCATCCCCTCTACACAAGGGTGGGCCCGTCAACTGACCCAGGGAACAACAGATCCATAAGCTTGATCAATATTATCTGCAAGGCCACGGAGATAATTATCATGGATCTGATCAGTAACAACAAAGGAGCTCTCCAAAAACTGGACCAGACCCGATCTGGCTTTGTCAAAGGGAAGTCTTGCCTGCTCAGTCTGATAGACGTCTTTGAGAAAGTCACCAGAGGCATGGAGGAGGGCAAAAACGGTAAACACTGCTTACCTTGACCTGGACAAAGCTTTCAATACAATCCTCCACTTGAGGATCACAGATAAACTTACTGAGTTAAGTGTAAATCCCTACATCATCTGATGGATAGCCAGCTGGCTCAGTGACAGGACAGATGTTGTCCGGATAGGTGAATCCACTTCTGATAAGTAGGGCTTGGTATTGGGACCTCTCCTGATTGGTATATACTTCTGTGAAGTATAGGCCATTCTTGGGGGCCTCTGGCACACCAAGTTCACTGACAACTGCAAGCTGGGAGCAGTCATTGAATCCCCAAATTATGTTGATGTTCTACAAACAGGCCTTAAAATAACAAGTGACTGGTGCCAAACCATGATCTGAGATTATTACTAAAAAATGTGTGATCAATACCCTTTGGTAAATCAGATATCCCTGCAAATTAGGATATTGATAACACACCCCAAAATGTAGACCCAGTGGTGAGGGACCTAGGAACACAGATAGATAGTAACCTAAACTTTGACCACCAGGAAGCTACAGTAGTGAAGAATTCCTTCAGTGTGTCTCAACTTATAAGTAAAGGCATGGCATCCAGATCAAAGGAAGTCATACTGCACTGTACTCAGCCCTCATCAGGTCCATAATTGAGTACAATGCTCCTTCTGCATGTACCTAACCAGGCACTTACACTAATTGGAGTGGCCCCAGAGGTTTTTTACTAAAAAACAAAATGTAAGACATATGCCTTATACATACCGACTAAAGACCCTTTCTCTTTATCTGTCTCATATCGTTTATTAAGAGGGGACTTATGCCTGAACTACAAGGTATTCTCTGATCCAGCCCTGAAGAAAATGTTACATATTCACAAGAAAAGGTATACAAGGGTTACCTGTTTCATGGACCTGAACTTTATTTGTGACTAACAGAACTTACTGGAGAGACAGATTTGTATTCCAAAGGCTACCTCGTCTATGGAATAAAGTTCACATCTTCATAAAATAAAGCCCGTCCTTCACTCTCTTCAAAAAGAATTTGGATAAATGGGAACTGTAAATTCACTCATGATGTACTGCTGATGCCCCTATGGACAGAGGCAGTCTGTGAAATGACTCAGGGCTCCAACACCCAAAGACCCACTACCCTGATACTACCCCATCCCATATCTGGGGACTTAAGATATGATATTGTCATATCCTGGCTATTATTGGCTAGGCTTGTGAAGGCTCTTGTGCCATTAGCCTATTAATCATCAATGAACTTATGAACCTATGAGTCTCTTTGTCCCAAATGCTCTGCAAATTGTAACAAGGGAAAATACAGGAAAACAAATAGGCAAACCAGTCTAATGTGAGGGACTCTGCCTTGTTTGTTATGCCATATTTTCCTGCAAAAATAAATAATATGCTCATAACATCTCATTTTCATAGAGGCTGTACTAGCATTTACTCAAAATCTTCTAGAACAAACAGCCTTGTTTAGGTTTTTGCTTAACATGGTTCAGGCTTTGCTGTGGCTCATTATGAAGTGTCTCTCTCTCATTTTAACTTAACAAAAACACAGTTATTCCATCCTGAGCAAGTACATTTCAAATAAGAAATTTGTAGCAATATTTGAAACTGTAATGCATGTCATTCTACAGTGCTATGCAGTTCTCACGTTTAAACACGTGACACACATTCTCCCTAGTTCTTAAATTTTCTTTCACACAAATTTTATGAAGAATGGTTGAGTATATTGATGTTATCAAAAAATGTGTTGCTGATGGACTCATGTTAGTCTACAATCTCGAGTAATTGAAAAACCTGTGTTGGTCTAATGACACTTCTATGTTATAGCGTTTTTCTGTTTTCTATTAGTAGAGCAGTAGAGCACATCTTAATTTTTTCTGCTAATAATGCTTTTACCACATGGTGTCATCATAGCACCAAGAAAATGAAGCCCATTAAAATGTATTTTACTTGAAAATTAGGATGAAAAAGTCATTCTAGCCCTTTCTTTGCCCAGCTGTATTAACTTAACTTACACGAATGGTCATTTGCATTCCTTTTAGGATGTTATTACAATGAAAGATGCATATAAAGTTATACAAAAAAGTCATAACATTAAGATCATAAATCAGAAGCAACAGTATAAAGATTTGATATATGTGGCGAAGAAAGGGTTATGATACTAATACTGCCTTCTCTTTCTTACTGATGCACTCTGACTTACTATACACTTACAAACTGAGCAACTGTTGGCACCACATTGTCATCTTTGGTAGCTCATTTTAGCTTTTCTAGCCTATTTGTAGTCACCGGTCTTTTACACAGGTAGTGATGTCTTGTTCAGTATCAGACTGCATCTGGTAAGACACTGGGTTTTTGGATAACACAATAGGCATGATGAATTGCTTTCTAGGTATACTGATTGCTCTTGCATTCAAATGTCTCACTCTTGTAGACAACCTATAGCAGCTGGGTAGTGCTTTGTCCAAGTCATAGGAATTAATCAGTGGAACCTATGGTTTGTAGTCTGGAGTCAGAAGCTGTCTAGCCCAACAGCTATGCTAAGAACTTCTCTCATGTCCATATACTTGTGTGACTTTCACTCATAGCTGGCCTTGGGCATAGGCCAACTAGGTGGCCACCTAGGGCGTCATTATAACAGGGGTATTTTTCCACTAATCTGGATGGTGTAGGTAGACCAGGATGGGGGCACTGGGTGGTGTGGGGGGGTGTTGTGGAGCCCTTTTACCTAGGGCAGTAAATGACCAACAACTTTCACTTTATCTGTCTGTGATTATCTCTGATTGGTGTCAGCATTCTAGATCAATATGTAATTGGTCTCAAAATATGTCTGTGCATATGGAGTAAAGCAGAATGTGGCAATAACAACTGGCATCAGTATTCATAATTGTAGGTTTTACATCATCTTAGCAGACAAGCACTGGAGCAGACATAAACATTTGTTTCAGTTCACTGAAACTTTCTGCTTTAGCAGTCCCCCACTACCAGGGTACGACTTTTTTTGAGTAAATCTGTCAGGAGGAGTATAGCATGGCAGAAAAATCTTATATGAATTTGCCCAAGAAATTTATCATGCCTATGGTCTGGCATTTAGTTTAGCTGCTGATTTTTTTTTAGTCAGAAATGTGAATTAAAATGTATTATTTGCATGTTGTACTGCTAAGGGCTTTTGTTTGTTAGCTCTGCTATTACTTTGATTTTGCTCATTCCCAGTCTGATTCCATTGATAAAAAATGAATCTCAGACTTTCCAAAATAACATCTCATTATTTGGTTTCAGATTAGAGTTTTTCAAGTTTTGGGACATTGCCTCCAATCTCTTCTAATGTGTTTCTTTATCAGGAGCAAACAGTAGCAAATCATCCATGATAACCACACCTTCATGCCCTTTCAACAGATCATTCATTTCACACTGAAATATTTCTGGTACTGAAGTTACTCCAAATGACAGTCACTTAAAGTTTTCTCTCTGTCTCTTTCTCTCAAAGGGTATCAGCCAAACCCACTTGAACGATCTTTTGTAGAGAATACCTTGGAATCAATTAGATTTGATGCAATATCCTCTAGGGAAAGTAGAATAAACCTCTCCTTTCAAAACTGCATCATTTCAATTTTTCAAGTCAATGCATAATTTTACACAGCCATTGTTGTAAATGATTTGGAATATGGAAGCACACTATTCAGTTGTTTCAGTTACAGTTTCAATCATACCAAGATCTTGCATTCATTAAAGTTCTGCCTCTGCTTTCAGCAGTATAGGAAATTGCACTCCTCTGAGTATAGTCAGGGTTCTTCTTCTTTCGGCTTTTCCTAGTTAGGGGTCGCCACAGTGGAACTCCGGTCCGCTAATGATTGTCAGTAGATTTTTACGGTGCCGAGGTGCCAGCCTGGCGCCCAACCTTCAACAAAGGCACGCCCATTCACAGATGTCTTTTGAATGCCACTCAACCGCAGGGAGGACATGCAGACTCTACACAGAAGGCGCTCCAGCTGAGAATCAAACGGGAGAACCTCTTGCTGTGAAGGCGACAACACTACCACTGCATTTCAGTGCCTTTGAATTTCAGTATTCACTCTGAGTATAGTGAGGGTGAATAATGAAATTCAAAGGCACTGAAATACAAATGATCGATGCTAGAATTTCAAGGAGTCATCTTATCGAAAACCTAAAACAACAAAATTACAAAATACTGGAGAAGAAAACAGTTTACTTTTGCAATCCATAAACCAAATTTCTGCTACTAAATCCAGACTTCATTTGTCTAAATAGTGGTAGTGTCACAGAAAGAGTTTTTATAAGGTAAGGTGGCCAGGTTGGGTTAGCAGCAGGTGCAGACATAATTAGGATCAGCACACATTAGTGGGATGAAACCCACCCTACACCACTTTACTAATGCATATTAACCCTAACCCTAGCACTGAACCTAACACCATCCCTACACCTTACCTCAGAAAAAACATTTCTATAACACTTCCACCAACAAGGCATTCAGACTTAAACTGCATACAACAACGCACATGTACAACACTGAACATATCCCCTTCTCTTACCCTCATTCTAACCTTAACCTGAAAATAGTCTTCAACCTAAACATACTTTCTGCAGTCAGTCTTCCTCCTTTCATCATCTGCACCATTCGATCAAAAGTGTATAAACTTTACTGTGTTGACCAGACGAAAGGAAATTGATCAAGGCATATTAGATAGTCTGGCTATAACTACTTACAGGTAAGCAGGCCGACTTCACCAAATATAGCCATATCTATCTTACTTATTCCAGCAATAAACCCGGACTCACATGCCACACTTCTACTGAGCAGCTTATTTATATACACATGCCAGAATTCGTACATTTATAGTATTCATATTAGCATTTTGTGCCTTTCCAAGTTCAGCAATCTGATTTGCCTTTTAAAAAGTTAAAATTAATTTCATGTTGTAAATTTTGAGACACTTCAGGATCATCCAGTTAAATTATAGTTCTGTCTCTAATGTGTACATCTTTTGTCTGGCCAAACCTACAATTTTCAGGTAGTTCATGGAAGATCTTGACAATATAACAATGGCAGAACAAAACTAACACTACTGTTGTGCTGTTCTGCAGGCACGGGCAACGGTGATTGATTATATTTTTGTGTCATTGTTCAATGCTGTAGAGAAGTAGTCAGACTGACTAGGTAAACCTTTCATCTCCTACTTCT
This sequence comes from Protopterus annectens, assembly GCF_019279795.1. Classification (NCBI taxonomy): domain Eukaryota; kingdom Metazoa; phylum Chordata; order Ceratodontiformes; family Protopteridae; genus Protopterus; species Protopterus annectens. Next base: position 221,726,917 of record NC_056749.1, read on the forward strand.
ACACTTAATCACTAACACATACTCTTATCTATTCAAATATAAAACCCAAACTATGGTTAGCTAAATAACATTTTTTCTCAATTGTGGTTATGTTTCCTCTAAATATTATGATTTTTCTTGTTGAAAATTGTAACTATTATTATAACTATGTATGTTTTTTTTTAGACAATTGCACCTAATATTATAGCTACATATGCTTTTCTTATCTTCTCCTAACATACACTTGTAAAATTTCAACTGTATTTATTCTCTGTAACTTGTGGGGCTTTTCCCCAGGGTCTACACTGAAAATGGGTCTCTCACCCAGTCTGACTATCCCGATAAACAAACATAAAATAAATAAATGAAAAGCATTCTCCTCTGTTGAAGCCTTTTCCTCTGTTGAAACATGGTTATCCGATGCCCAATTAATACTCAACCCAAACAAAACTAAACTACTCATCTTCCAACCCACCAAACATACTCAAAACAACTCTCACTTTAACATCACAGCAAAAGACAACACCACTATATACCCAACTGAACACACCAAATTGCTAGGAGTGGAAATAGACAATAAACTAAAATTTGACTTTCACATATCCATGACCATAAAAAAAGTCCACAAAAAACTAGGAGCATTATACAGAAATAAACAATTTCTCACCAAAACAGCAAAGATTTCAATAGCAAATTCCTACCTTATCTCCACCCTACTTTATGCCTCTCCAGTATATACCAACCTAAGGCAATGTGATCTAAACAAGCTAGAGACCTGCTACAACAAAATCGCCAAATTTGCCACAGGGGCATCCTACCGTAGTCACCACTGTCTCTCACTTGCTGAACTGGGCTGGCTTGAACTCCCTCACCTCCTTCAGTGGTATCAACTCTCACTCACCCACAAACTAGTAAACCATCCACTAAATGTCCCATCCCTCCAGAATCTACTCCAACCCTATCGCACCACCAGACCACTAAGATCCAGCAACAAAAATCACTTGCAGATCACTAAAGCCAATAACTCTGCTGGTGAAGCACTATTCTCTTGTGCCATAGTCAAATTATGGAACTCACTCCCACCCACAATTACCTCCATACCATCTTGCACCAACTTCAAAACTTTATTAAAAGCGCACCTAAAAACATGCTGGCTATGCCCTTGCAACTCCCACTCTAATATCATCCACCCCATCCAACTACTACCTTTCTTTCACCTCCACTAACTACCTTGATGATAGCAAGCTCAGATGCTCATAAGCCTAGTACTTATCATACAGCAGGAACTTCTCATTGTTACATTTGTTAATGCCTGTTATGTACTTCACAGATAAAGATTCTAGTTGTCTACTGATGTACTATGTTCTTCATCTGTAAATATGTTGTAAGTAATTTCTATGTTAAATTGTTAATCGCTATGTAATCCAATGTAACTACTGTCTGTTTATTTTACTGTGGAGCGTTTCTCCCCGGGCCTCTGCTGAAAATGGACCCACATCCAGTCGGACACTCCCGGTCAACAAATTTAAATAAAATAAAATAAAATTCTGTAGATTAGATCCAGCCCTCTGGCTCAGCCTACCAGCCAATGTTAAAAACAATAAAAGCCTGTAGTATTACAAGACACACTTCTTTTTCCTATTCCAGGATGCCAACTGCACTTGTTTTCATGACACTGATTAAATCACTGTGCCTTTCAACTGCTCTTCAATAAAAACAAACAACGTTCTATTGAATTTCAGTGCATGAGCTGTGTACTACTAGTATATATTGTGCAAAATGTGAATGAATATCTGCTTGTAGATATTTATAGTATTTAGATGACTCCTTTATACAGTTGAAAGTTACTTGCATTATTGTTACTTCTTTTGCATTACACTGATACTTTTTGGACCTTTTGTACCAGAGTTGTTACAGAAAACGGGTCTCTGGACTAGCTCAGCCATACAGTTATCAAATTGTAAAGTAAATCAAATAAAAAATCTACTAGCACAGCAGACTCAATGCATTATGGAAGTGGTTAGTATCTCATATCCGCTGTACGTTCATGTACAAAGCTGTGCACTTATCTTCTCAAAATGTCTGTTTCATATTAATTAATACTAGTGCTACTACATAAATTAGTTCTTTATCCAGAACTCTTTCATGCTTGTTTGAGTTTATATGCAAGTTAGCCAACAGCTCTATGCAGCCTTTTCAGGCATACAGAGTAGGATTGTCTATCAGTGCAAGTTCTTAGCCTTAGAAAGCTGGAACTGCACTGTTAACAAGGATGTAGTGAGGCATGCTTAGTGTACTTAAGATTAGTACATCTGTCTAATTATCTCCCATGGACATTATGGCTGACAGAGTCCAGAATATCTACAACTTTTCAAACTAATTTCCCCAGAACAGATATGTGCATAACATCCTTAGAGGCAGGACTACTCTCTTAGCAGTAAATACCTTTTATGACCTTTGAAGGCAAAATCTGGAAACGATGTGTACAGAGTACCTGTCTATATGCAACAAAAGTGTGATGTTAGAGTACAAACCAGACATATCTGGCTATACTCAAGGCTGTTAAATCTTTAAAATCTGCACTATGTATCCCATAGCTATACATAGCAGCTAAAATGTTTCTTCCCTAAAACATCTTCTCCAGTAGTGGCAAGTGGATATCAATTTTTTGGTTTTTATTCCCTCAGTGACTACCCTTATTTGTTGAGGTTCCATACCTACCACAACTTAGACTAGGACTGAGCTGTTACCCTGTTGATAGTAGCTAATGTTTGGAATAATATAGCTTCTTCTCAACATTTACATTGGCCATCTATTACTGTCGACTATTAAGTAATATATTGGTTTGCTGCAGGTCATTTTATTTGTCAGCTGTAGCTCTACAATTAATTTGCACTAATACATGAGATCCTTAAAGGTGCACTGTGAGAAAAAAGATAAAATAAATTTAATCCTTAAGATATAACATATATTGGTTGTATTACTTGTTAATTGGGTGTTCTCTTTCAGAAGAGTTGAACTCTAGGTTACAGTGCACCAAAAGACGCAGTACCCCCAAAAGGATAGCACACTAAAAGGATACAGCTGTCCATAAGAAAGATGGTAGGCCAGATATTAGATCAGAGAAAGTGAGACTGAAACCATGTTAGGTAAATTAGATTTTGTAAAAGCTTTTGGAATGGATGGAGTTACAAACAGGAACCTAAAAAGTTTAAAAGTAAAAAAAAAAAAACGTTGAAGACACTGTTTGAATCTCATTAGAGCAGTGCATATACCTGTGGACTGGAAAGTGAAATAAAGCCTATATTTAAAAGGAAGGGTTCAAGAAATTAAGTAAAAAATACAGATCTACAAGATTCTTATCAAACACTGGCAAGATTATGGAGTTGATAGTTTTGAGAAAGTTATTGAATAAGGGTGATACATTAAAGATCTGCAACATCTGTCAGCATGCATACATAGAAGATCATTCTATTGCAACTTGTATCTATAGCTCTCAACTGCTCAGCATTCGGCGGAACTCTCAATCTTTAGCTTCAAAATCTGTATCTGTACCACTGCTGCAATTTGACCCTAGACATCTGATTTCTTCTTTCATAGTCTTAATTGTAGATCCAATTAGATAGACTTCTGAAGCTGTCAGGATCAAAATGGACCAGTAGTAGACAGACACGGCTATTAATAGGACGTGCTGGAGGGATAGATTCATCACCCAAAGACTCCCTATGCTGTGGAACAGAATCCCGGTACATGTGAGGCAGAGCACCTCGCTGGCCTTGTTCAAGAGAAATCTTGACCAATGGATGGGAGATCGCAGATATACCCCAGGGATTACCTCAGTGTCACTGCTCGACAGAGGCACAGCAAAATAATGGGTATAGTTCCCCATACTAAAGGGGTGGCGTAAGCCACAAAACGATGGGCTAGGCTTGTAAATGCCCTCGGGCAGATAGCCTAGTATGAACCTATGAACCTATGAACCTATGACACACAATCTAGCAGCTGCATAATAATGACTTTTTTAAAATAACTGCACTGGTGCTAAAAACACATATTTACAAATCATTCATTTTGTTGCCTTTCTCATTATTTGCTATGGTGAGCTTATTGATTATTACCATTATGTGATAAGGGAAATAAGACAGAATAAGCAGAGAGCAGGAAGGTGACTGCAGTGGGAGATGGCTGGGAGCATGCTTCTTCATTCTAACATTTATGGGGTAAGAGGAAAGAAGGCAGAAATAGAGAGCAGGAGGGAGACTGCAGTGTGAGATGGCTGGGAGCAGGCTAAACAGAACATCTTTCAGTTATCAGTTTGGTGAACTTCAGTATATCTGGGAATGGCTGCACAACTTAACCAAACCAATAAAACTCAAAATGTCAATGCAGTTGAGGTGTATGTAAATTTATTTTGTCTGAGTGTGCATGGACAACAGAACCATAGGGCAAGGGGTGAGCCCCCCTACTTTCAACAGACTGCCCAGTATCCCCTGAAACTGCTACCACTGTAATGATTACATGGAAATATTTGCATTGGCATTTCCAAGGTAATCACAAGGCCAGGCAGATGGAAAAAGGTAATTTGAGTAATAAATCATCTTTTTCTGGCTGCCTGAGCTCATAGTTACTATTGAAAAACCTATGTGAGTTTTTCAGAGGCATACTGATCATCTTTGTTTGTCAAGAATTTTGGACAAAGCCAAAAATAACAGGGGAATGTAGGTTCAAACATTATATGTCCTTCCATATCACTGTTGCAGTATTCCTTATGTAAGGGATCTCCTGCCAAAGATAGCCCAACGTCCAGCCAGTATGCCAAAGCCTTTAGTATTTACAGGTATCGTATGTCACACATATGCTCCCTGCACAAGGCATAGGGCATAAAGGTGATGGAAAGACATACATACTTCAGAACTTCTTTGCCACCAATCTGAACACCATTATGGAATACTGGTCTGAATGCCCTTCTTCTGTGCTAGTTACCTAGCCATCTTCGGATAAGTGTCCCATTGGGGTTCTTCCTTATTTTCTCTTTTATTTTAATGCTGTTGGTTTACATGTCATCCAGAAAGCGAAAATGTCAGTATGAGAGGCAGATTATCATAAGGATCATTATGAACAGTGTCTGTCCTTCTCACGACCATACACAGTGTTCTGTCAAGCATTTGGCCCCAAGATCCTTCAAAGTTGCCTCTTCACCTTGTCTACCTTGAATCCAACATCATAAGTTGTTGGTTCAAGGTACTGTGATGGAGTCTTCATGTCCCAAGGGTCAGCCACCAACCAAGAAAAAAGCCAAAAAACTCAGGTTTGATACTGCTGCTGTCCAACCTCCCCTAGACATCTTTCTTGAGGATGGTGAAAGCCCGGATGATCATCCAGTTGTTGTATCAGATTCCTCTGCATGACCCAGTGGGAGTTTGGCATGGATCTGACTTCTTGCACATCCTTTGAGGTTTTTCAAATGTATGCTCAAGACATTGAGGGGAAGCCTCAGCTGATTATATCTGAGGGACTGAGAAGGATTCCACAGATCTTAGTATGGAAGGAGATCCCTACTACTCTTATAAGAGTGTTGACACGGGTTTGACCCTCCTATGTTTTTTTCCTGTGGACGTCCCACAGAAAAAGTAACAGAAAACCAAACATATTCCCCTGCAGTTAAGGATCCCCAACAAGAATGGCAGGATTATACTCAAGGGTTGTTTAATGCTTTAATGGCATTAAAGCCTCTTCAGGGGGTCTATGTGTCTGCTTCTCCTTGGTCCTCTACTCCTCTTAAGAGACCTAGGGAGCAGTATTCCTCTGAGGATCAAGATTCTGAGGAAGAGTCCTTAGCCAGGTCCTTTCAGATCCCTTACCCCTTGGACTTCGGGTCTGAAGAACAGAATTATATTAGTCTAGATTACCCTTTAGAAGAACTCTTATTTAGGGACAGTATTTCCCCTGTGATGAAATTCTTTAAGTGGGATTGTTCTTGGGTTGCTGATATCCAGAAAAGTTATTATGAGCTCTTCCAGATGGAGTCTCCCAAGCCTTCTGCTGTACCTCCAGTTCTGGCTGCCCTCCTGAATACCTTTTCAGCAGCTTCTGTAGCCCTGATTCTCAGCCCCCAAGCTTCTAAGAAGCCTGACAGATTTTACAATGTGCCCGATGATTATTAAATTTACTGTATAAATGTCCTTCTGCTGATCCTTCTGTGGTATCTGTCACCTCTGATAAACTTTCTAAGCTGTTGCCCTCTACTATGTTGCTTTCTTCAGATAAGGACAGTAGGGCTATGGAGAGTTTGGGCAAAAATGTCTACACTCATGCCACCCTGGCTTTTAGGGCTATTAATTACAAGACTCATATGACCAAGTATATTTTAGCCCTCATTCTCAGGTAGTTTCTGACTTTCCTGATTCTGAATGGAAGCTTTGGCTCTTTCCTTGTTAGGTTCTACTTCTCAAGTGGCTCACCATTCTGTCCAGTGCAGCTATGATGCAGCAGATGCTTTCAAAGGGCTGCTGCATTTGGTTCTGTTATGAGGTATTTTCTTGGCTTTGTCTTTTGCCTTTGCCTGATGATTAAGGCCAAATTATTGGATGCTCCTCTGAATAATAAAAATCTTTTTGGTTCTGCTGCTACTGAACTTTTTAAATCTCTCCAGGATAAGGACAAAGCCTTGTAGGAGTTGAAACATATTTTTGTTTCTGCTATCCCTAAGTTTCAGAGAAATTACCCTTCCAAATCTGATTTTGATCACAGACAGTCTTGCTATCTGCCTGAGGGCAAAATGGGTTCTAGATGTGTACCTCCTGCTAAATCTCCACAGACTCCTATTTCTCAGAAACCTCCTTTACAGGACAAGCCAGGTTCCATTTGACAATTCATTTCCCTTTTCCCTCGGTCAGGTTCCGTTGTCCCTTTGACTTTCCCTGTCCCTTACAAATTGGTTAAGGATCACAACAGACTCTTGGGTTCTGTCCATCATCTGCCAGGGGTATTTTATGGTTTAGAAATCTCTTGCTACCTTTCTGGGCATCCCTCAACCTCACTGATAACAGTTTCCTCTCTTTCCAGAGGTTTTTCATTTTCTTGTGGCCCAGGGCACTATTTAGGCTGTGCCCCCTGCCAGGGGGCCTAGTTCCCAGGAAGGAGGACACCTGGAGGCCAGTCCTGGACCTTTCTCCTTTTGGATGTTGTCCATTCAAAGTTTATTCCCTCTTCTTCTTCCCAGGGATTTCTGGTGTCTCTGGATCTCAAGGATGCTACCTTCACATCCATATCCATCCCCTTTTCAGGAAGTTTTTGCATTTTTCCATTTCCTTCTTGCATTTTCAGTTCTCTGATTTGCCATTTGTCCTCTCTACTGCCCCAAGAGTATTCACAAAATGCCTCACTCCTATCATTGCTTTTTTTGGGATAAGAGGGTTCAGATCTTTCCTTATTTGGATGATCTGCTCAATCAGGCCTCATCCCCTCTGCTTCAGGACCTCCAATTTACTTTTTCCCCTGCTGCAGAGTCTTGGGTTCAGCACAAACATTCAAAAATCAGTTTTGACTCCTTCTCAGGATCATGTTTTTCTTGGTTGCAGGATCCAGACCATCCCTATGCTGGCAACCCTGCCTGCCGCCAAGGCCCTATATCTGATTTCTTTTTGCCAGTCTCTTCTTCCTCTGGCTTCAGTCACAGTCAGGGACTTTCTCAAGGGTCTTGAGTTTATGGCCTCCACCATTCCTATGCTGACTCTGGCCAGGCTCTGTATGAGAAAGCATCAGTGGTACCTCAAGTCTGTGTGGTTTGAATGCTGTCACATCCCCTAGCCTTCCTGGTTCCCTTCCTTCTCTGTCTCAAGCTCGAGCTTCAGTGGTGGATTCATCAGATTTCTCTCAACCCGGGCTTCCTTTCCAGCCTCTAGTTCCAACTTAAGAACTCTTTTCAGATGCCTCAGACAGGGGGTGGGGAGCTTCCTTCTGCTCTCTCAAGGTCCAGGGTCTCTGGCCTCTTCATCAGAGATCATACCACAAAAGCATCAAGGAGATGAAGGCTCTACTTCTAGCTTTCAGGCCTTTCATACTCTCCTTCATCCTGAGCCCCTCAAAGTTTTCACAAAGAATACCACAGTGATGTGGTATGTCAATAAGAGAGGGGGTACAAGGTCCTACCACCTCTGCAGGCTAACTCTTCAGGTCTGGAATCTAGTTGTCAAATACCAAGTGACTCTTCAGGTTGCTCACATTCCCCCAAAGCACAATATAGTGGCAGACTCTGAGCAGGTCCACACAAGCTCATGAATGAGTGTTTCTCAGAGAAGTGTTTCTGGACATTGTCCATCAGTGGGATATTCCTCAAGTAGATCTTTTTGCATTCCTTATGAACAGACAATTTCCTATATTCTGTTCTAGAGTCCCAAGTTGTCTGGCATGGAAAGTGAACACCCTTTCTTTTCCTTGGAAGGGGATGTTTCTGTATGCCTTCCCTCCCCTTCCTCTGCTTCCAAGGGGTTTTCACAAGATCAGGCAAGACTTCCCAAAAATTTTGCTAGTAAGTCCCTTTTGGCCCATACACCACTGGTTCCTCCTTCTTTCTGATTTGGCCAGGGACAATCACCACAAGTTGAATCACCGGGTGGACGTTCCCACACAAGACAAAGGGTCCCATCCATCCTCCCTTGTCCACTCTTCAACTGATGCTGTAGGTGATAGGCTTTTGATCCCTTTTAGAAACCTATTTTCTGAGGATGTGCTTTGGGTCCTGCAGGAGGCCAGGAAGACAACCACTAGAAAATTATATTTGTCCAAATTGAAGAGATTTTCTATCTGATGCCGCTCTTGAAACCAGGATCCCTTTTCATTGCAAGTTCCAGTTGTTCTCTGTTATTTGTGTGATCTGCTCCATGCTGTTTTGGCATATTCTTCAGTTAAAGCACACCTATAAGCATTTTCTGCTTTTAAAGCCTTGTTAAGTTTAATTCTGGTGGCTACCAAAAAAAGCAGTTACGAGAAAATGAAAATCAAAGTGTAAACCACTATACTTAAATTAGTGAATATTGTAACAAAGATATAAGAACAGGAATTGGGATCTTTAGAAAAGGGTAGTAGTAAGTTACATAGAATAAATGGAAATTGTGGGAACAATGCATGCAGAAAAATGTTTTGGAGGAGGAATGAGGTTTAAGAGAAGGCAAGAATTGGATAAATTATGTAATGGTGCTTAGCTTATAAGAAATATAACAATATATGTGTTGTATAATGTTTGTAAATGTGAACTTGTTAATATGGTTTGATCACTTTTATATAAATGTTTGTTTGCCTATGTCACAAGTGATAATTCGATAAAGGTGTTTAAAAAAAGAATTCTGGACAAAGCCAAAAATAATGGGGGGATAAAGGGACAAAATCAGGGACAGATTTTAAATATTGCTCTTATAAACTTAGAAAGCTGCTAGAATGACAGGTTTTGCTTTAGAGTGCATTTTCTGGAGGATATAAAATGTCAAACTCAGATGTTTCATTATTTAGTGGGCACAGTCCTCAGTGGTTGGGCAGAAAACCACAAATTTTATGAAGAACAGACCAAAAATATGAGGCAATAATCTGGACATTTTGTGAAATTCTGGAGAGTTGAGAGGTATGATCTTGAGTGATTTACCAGGGAAATCAAATATTTCACAAGGGACATGTCAATAATATGAGGCAAAATCAGGGATGTACTGCAAGATTTGGACAATTTATTTTTTGAATGTTGTTTGTTTACCAGGTACGTGGGCTGGTCTATTGACCCTTTTGCGCCACAGCCAATATCAACATTAATAAAGATAATTTACACACATACAATAAGATATTATATTCATGTACATACGTTGTACAATTAAGAAGTTTATTTTATTTCCATAAGTTGGTGCAGACCTGTGTGTTTATTGACTTTCACACACTGAGTACCAGGATAGGGTTTGGCTCTCTGTGTAATAGGCTGTTTTAGGCAGAATTTGCCACAGAGGCACATTTCACCGAAGCTAGGCTGACTTCAAGTGCAGTAATCATTTTGGTATATTTAATTATTTTGCTTTATTTAATTATTCATTCATTGCTTACACCCACTTTATGCTATTTATGATCATTGTGGGTTTGACAAGCTATGGAAGTAAGCCATAAAATCAGTTTAGGTACATAGATATTCCAAGGCCAACAAATCTTATGAGCATTCACACTTTGCCTGCACTCTCCCTCAGGTAGCATCTCCTTTCCCTGAGAGGGCCATACCAGTGCAGCCCAGAGTAAATTTATAGACGCCCATCCAGTCACTAATTTATGTTTAAAGTAAGATAGTGATTTGTGCTGATTAACATGTAGGGGAAGTTTATTCCAAAGGTTTGGGAGGAGCTGCCTTATAAGCATGCCTCTCCACTGTGCAGTATTTATTTGTCGGTAAAGATTTAGGTCTATAGTTCTAGAACTGGTGGAGATACTGGACTTGCAGAGAAACAGGAGGTCCGGGACAACTTGGTCTCTAATGGTGCAGCAAGCAAGATAGATCTCCTCTCAAAGGTGTTTAAGACACTGAATAAAGGGATAGAGCTTCCAGGGCCTGTGATCTTTCTGGTTAGGAACCTTTAGGGTCTTGCTAATTGTTTGATATGGATAATATGATGCACCCCAAAGGAAAAATTGTACTCAATAATCGTCCTTCTCAGTTCTGAGTATAAGGGAGTGATTATCTCTTTAGACCATTATATTATTTGGGAAATTAGGTGGGCTAAATAAAAGGATCTCCAGACAGCTGTTGCCACATGATGGTCAAAAGAGAGGGCAATATCAGCCTATATATCTGGGTCCCTGACAAAATTTTCATTTTGTAGTTGTATGCTGGCTCTACAGTATGATGAGGAGAGGGGTTAATTACCAAACATGAAACTATACTTTTCAGCATTTAGTTTGAACTCATTTTAGTTTTGGTGTCATACTGTTAATTAGCAACCTCTAGTTTGCAATCATCTTCAAACTTTGTTAGCCAGAGGTCTTGGCTCTCCACTTTAAGATCAGAGAAATAAATACGAAAAATTAGATGTTTTAGCACTGAGCTTTGAGGGACACCACTGGTCACAAATGCATATCTGCTACAGTACATAGCCCCTGCTCAACCCCCTCACTCCTTTCTTCATTCTTTTATATGCTGTACCCCCAGTATTTATTTATTTATTTATTTACACTTACATTCACATTTGTTGACCAGGAACTTATGACTGGGCAAAAAAAATAAATAAGTGAAGGCGAGGGGAGAAAAGCTCCACACTAGAATTATACAATGTCAATACATTAATACAAAGAATAAAAGTCACATAGAATAAAAGCTGCAGTACAGAGACATAGACTTAAACGAAAATGTTCACTATAGGACATCAACATAATTCAATACTGTGATGAAACTAAATTGACATACATTGGATAAACATAAGTTTTCCCATTTGCTTTAAGTGTTGTGGTATGGAGTACCAAAGTATGGGGACCTAGCAGGAATAGAGTGAGTCACCTGAAGCATTATTAGATTTAGTTGCACATAAAAGTAATCTATTTTGGGGTAACAACCGAATTTGGTTATTTTTGTTCCAGAAGCCAATCAGTGTCAGTAAAATCCATGAAAAATTAGGTTTGGGAACAAACCGATTTTTTCCATAGACATCTTTGGTATTTTATGGGTTATGTAGAGATGACAGGTAGGAGTTTAGGGTGGTAGAAAAAGGATGGGGGTGGGGTGGGGAAGATATTAAGACTAGGAGGAAAGGGAGGGAAGGGAAAGGAGTTTAAGTAGAGCTGTAGGCAAAGAAAGATTAATCCAATAAGGGGAAGTTGGGAGGAAGTGAGTTAGGTGTGGGCTGGGAAAGATTTCAGATTTAAGCGTGATTTTGCTACCCTTCCTCCATCTTTTTGAGGATATTTTAGATTGTTTTGCTGTGTGGTTGGGTGTTTAGGTGGAGAAGAGGGGCAGGTTTGTCACCCTCTGGTGCTTGGTTTTGATGCAAGGAGTTTGGAGGATGAAAACGAATGGTAGGATGCTGCTTGCTAAGTAAAATAAGTGAGCAGGGGGTGATGACATTCCATGTTTGGGCAGGGTGTGCGGGGATGTGCAACCCTGGTGAATGGTTACAAGGACGTTTATTTGTGATTAAGAAATTGGAGTGATTCAATAAAGTCATGTTAACTAAAGTTTAATAAAGGTCATCAAATGACATTTTGGTGTGGTGAGTTTTAATGAAGGGGATCGGGACAAATATATTCAACAGCACTGTTCCAAGTGTTAGCTAGAAGTAGAACATGCATGCTGACACAAAAAGCATGAAAAATACCTAATAAAAATCTTGCTCTGAAGAATTATTAGATCAAGACATAACTATTTCATAGTATTATCTAAGTATTTATACAAAAACAATAGACACACAAGTCATTGTTGATAGAAGCATAACATTTACTCATCACAAAAATGTTAGACCACCGCAGGCAATTCATTTTCCTCTGTGTATCAAGAAAAAAAGGAACTCTAGCCCAGTTCCCTTGAAACTACTCAGTTCCTTTAAATCCCATCTGAAACAATGCTTCATGAACTCATGGCTTTGTATCTATTTATCCCCAGGGTGGAGGCATCAGCACCCCATAAACAATTTTAAATACCATCTCATAGATTATATCTCCTAGGAATCTATTCCAGTTTACTCTCCATACAATTCACTTCAGGATCTCTCCGTCATCCTTCATGTGCATTTCCACACCTTCCTACTTACATCTCCTACTGTTTTTATTTCACTTACAATTTTCACTTTGTCTGGTGTATCTCACCCCTCCTTTATTTTTTCTGTCATATGGATAATATTGTGGACTATATCAGTCAGATTCTAGAGACTTACACTTCTATATGGATGTAGAAAACACATCACTCCGATAACCCAAAACTGTATGAATGTGCCCTTATTGCTTATAACTAATAATAGTACCTGCTCAAGGGTATTAGTGAGTTCTGTATCTCCAATGTATATTTTCTTTATACTATTCATATAGTGTACCATGTCTTAAAGCCTTGTTTACTGCTAATAATCGTTTGCGGAGCCTTTCTTTCTGCGTCTCCTGTGAAAATGTGTCTTTGTCCAGTCATACTTTTCAGGTAAACAAATGCCAATAAAAAAATATAAAAATGTAGTATCGGGCAAGTAATGTTGTTATTGTACTGTAGGGGCGCTATGGGGAATTAGCAACATGTAGTGTTGGTTCTGTATTCTCTGGTAACTTGTTGTTTCCGGTGTATGTATGGCTATGGAGAAGTTGTGAACATGTAGCATGGGTGCGCACCTGGAGGCTCTTAATAAAGAAAGGCCTTACAACTCCAGAACCGTGTGGTCTCCTTATTTCCCAGGATATAACATATTGGCGACTAGGATGGGATGCCTCCGAGTCCGATGTGAGTGAAAACGGCGGGGTGCAGTTAATGTCGGACGATGAAGAGACTGGGCCTGCCGGAGTTATGTCTGGTTCCATGTTGGGGTCGCTGGTTGCATACGACTGTCAGACCCAGACCTGGGAGGAGTATTGTGAAGTGTTGGAACATTTTTTTGAAGCAAACCAGATAATGGATGCGGGCCGGAAGCGAGCCATATTGCTGAGCTCGGTGGGCAGCAAGACGTACAGTCTGATGAGGAACTTATTGAGTCCTGATAAACCGGGGGATAAATCGTTCACGGAGTTGACGAGCTTGCTTCAGTCACATTATAACCCGAAGCCGAAAGTGCAATAGTCCAAAGGTTCAAGTTAAATTCAAGGACTAGAATGGCCAATGAAACGGTAACGGAGTATGTCGCAGTGCTGAGGGAACTGGCGCAACACTGTAATTATGGGGACAGACTGACAGAAATGCTACGAGATAGGCTCGTATGTGGCATTGCAGATGACCGCATACAACGCAGATTGTTAGCGGAGCCTGAGTTGTCGTTTGAAAAGGCCTTGAAGTTGGCACAGGCCATCGAGATGGCGAATAAAGACATTCGTGATTTACAACCAAGAACCATCGAAGGGGTGGGGAGCAGGAGTGCTACCCCACTGCCAGTGCATAAAGTGGTCGTGGAGCATAAATCACAAGGGAAGTCTGGTCAGTATGCCTGTTACAGGTGTGGCGGGGAACATCTGTCAAGGAACTGTCGTTTCTTAAATGAAAAGTGTCATGCTTGCGGGAAAAAGGGCCATGTGAAGAAAATGTGCCGATCAATGCCCTCTAGGGACCAGCCGAGAAAGGGGGAGGAAAAGAGCAGTATGATGGACAGAAAGGGAAACCGGAAAATAAAACGGCAGTATGCACACCACATGCGTGAAGGTACAAATCAACACACCAGGGAAGAAGAGGAAGTGTTTACTATGTTTAACATGAAAGAGGCCAGGTGGGAAAGAGTTGATCCCATTACAACCCAGTTGGACTTAAATGGTAAAATGGTGCAGTTTGAAGTGGATACGGGATGTAGTGTGACAGTTCTGTCCAAGGCTGAGTATGGAAAGTTATGGCTAAAAGAAGCTCAGGAGCTGCAGGACTGTTCAGTGACTTTGAAAACATATACAGGTGAAACATTTCCCACACTGGGGATGGCCAAAGTAACTGTAAAACATAAAGATAAAGTCAAACAGTTGCCAGTCATGGTGGTAGCAGGTAACGGACCAAACCTGTTAGGCCAGGCGTGGCTAAAGGAGCTGGAAATGGGTTGTCTACGGCTCCATAAAGTAGAACAGCAGGGGCTGGCCTTGCAAGATGTGCTGGAGAACAACGAAGAAGTGTTCAAAGAGGAACTGGGGACCTGGAGGGGTCCACCAGCAAAGATACACGTTAAAGAAAACGCAACGCCAAGATTTTACAAACCCCGACCCGTACCATACGCAATGAAGAAGAAAGTGGAGACTGAGTTGGAGCGACTCACCAAGCAAGGTATAATTGAACCAGTGAAGTTTTCGAATGGGCGGCACCAATTGTTCCAGTATTAAAGCCAGATAATACTGTACGCATATGTGGTGACTACAAGCTAACAGTGAACCAAGTTTCGAAACTGGAGCAGTATCCATTACCCAAGGTGGAGGATGTATTTGAAAAGCTGTCGGGAGGTGAAAAGTTTAGTAAACTGGACCTCAGTCATGCATATCAACAAGTAGTTCTGGAAGAAGGGTCAAAGGCATATGTCACCCTTAACACACACAAAGGGCTGTTCCAAGTCAATCGTTTACCCTTTGGTGTTTCCTCTAGTCCAGCTATTTTCCAGAGAATAATGGAGGGACTGGTGGCAGGAATTCCGAAGGTGGCTGTGTATCTGGACGACATCCTGTTGACGGGTAGGAACAATTGCGAGCATCTGGAGACTCTGAACGAGGTGCTAAGGTGACTGCGAGAGGCTGGTTTACGGGTGAAGAGGAGTAAATGTGCTTTCATGGCAAAGGAAGCAGAGTTCCTGGGTTACAAGGTGGATGCATCGGGCCTACACCCCCTGCCAGACAAGGTAAAAGCCATCCAAGAGGCACCTGCACCCACAAATGTTACAGAGCTGAAGGCCTATTTAGGCTTACTCAACTATTATAACAGGTTCCTACCAAATCTGTCAACGCTGTTAGCTCCTTTACATAAACTATTAAGGAAGGAGACCCTGTGGACGTGGCAGGAGGAACAAGACAAAGCGTTTGAGCAGTCCAAGGAACTAATACAGTCTTCAGAGGTTTTGGTGCACTACGATAGTCACAAGGACTTAATTTTGTCATGTGATGCCTCACCTTATGGGTTAGGGGCCGTGTTGGCACACCGTATGCCAGATGGACAAGAAAGACCCATTGGGTTCATGTCATGAACCTTAACACCCGCGGAGTCAAACTATTCCCAGCTAGACAAAGAGGGTTTGGCTGTAATTTTTGGAATTAAGAGGTTCCACAAATACCTCTATGGCAGGAAGTTTACTGTGTGCACCGATCATAAGCCTTTGTTGTCACTGTTCAACGAGATGAAGGCCGTGCCTCAGATGGTTTCTCCCCGCATTCAGAGATGGGCTGTAACATTGAGAGCTTATGAATATGAGATTGTTTATAAGCCCGGGAAACACCATAGCAATGCGGACGCGCTGAGCTGTCTGCCACTACCGGGGCCTCTCCAGCGAGAGGAAACGGAGGACCGAGTGTTGATGATGGAGGACATCACGTTGGTGTCAGTGAAGGAACTGAGCGAATGGACACGAAAAGACCCGGTGTTGGCTCGAGTGTTTCAGTGGGTCCAGCAAGGCTGGACAACACAACAACCTGATCCAGTTTTCCGGCCTTATGAGGTGAGGAAAACAGAGCTGAGTGTGCAAGATGGATGCGTGTTGTGGGGGGCACGAGTGATAATTCCGCCCCCAGGAAGACGTGCACTTTTACAACAGCTGCACCAGGGTCATGTGGGCATCACCCGAATGAAGGCCTTAGCACGAAGTTATTTCTGGTGGCCAAAGTGGGACCACGACATTGAAGTCGCTGTGAAAGAGTGTAAAACCTGTCAACAACATCGCAACTTACCTGTGGCGGCACCACTACACCCATGGGAGTGGCCGAGTAGACCTTGGCAGAGGCTTCATATAGACTATGCAGGGCCTTTTATGGGGGCAATGTTCTTGATAATAATGGATGCTCATTCTAAATGGATGGATGCCTACCCAGTCAAAACACCCACTTCCACCACTACCATTGAATGCCTGAGGAAGAGTTTCAGTAGCCAAGGATTACCAGAGACTATTGTATCAGATAATGCTTCATGTTTCATGAGTGGAGAGTTCAAGGGTTTCCTGGAAAAAAATGGCATCGTACACGTCACATCAGCACCATACCATGCGGCTTCCAATGGCTGTGCTGAAAGGGCTGTCCAGACCTTTAAAGCGATGATGAAAAAGGCCGGAGACGGAAGTATGGCAGCCAAAGTGTCAAGGGTGTTATTCAACTACCGCATTACACCCCAGTCTACCACGGGATTGTCCCCTGCCGAGATGTTGCAAGGACGGAGATTAAGATCAACATTGGATCTGGTGCATCCAAACATCCGAGCTAAGGTAGAGAGGATACAGTGGAGGCAAAAAGAACATCATGATCGACGATGGAGAGAGAGAAGTTTCCTGGAGGGAGATGCAGTGATGACGCGAAACTTCAGTTATGGACCTAAATGGATTCCAGGGTTCATTGTCAAGGGCACGGGTCCCCTGTCATACCAGGTGAGGTTGAATGGAGGTTTAGTGGTGAGGAGACATGTGGATCAGATTCTGCGGAGTGCACAGGAGAAGGACTCCATGGAACTGCAAGCCCCGGAAATACCGTTAGTTTCAGGAGAAGGGCTCGCAGCGGCAGGAGGATCTCCGATCTTGGGGGCCGAGGGTGACCGCCGGGTTTCGGAAGGAGAGGTTCCCGAGGACCCAACTTTTCCAGGGATGGACACACCGGTACCAGAGGTGGTAACTGTGACACCGGAGTCACCTAGGGTGGTACCATTGCGCCGTTCTAAGCGGGCACTGGTTAAACCTAGTTACTTGAAGGACTATCAGTGTTAAAATTGCATGTATAGCTTAAAAGAACAACCTAACTCGATTGTAGGGTAACCGTTTAATACTAGCCGGGTATTTAGAAATTAAGTGACTAGATGGATTGGTTTTGACTTGCTCCCTTGTTTTTTCTTATGTAAGGAAGCGTATTCAGCGCTTAAGAGGGGAGGAATGTAGTATCGGGCAAGTAATGTTGTTATTGTACTGTAGGGGCGCTATGGGGAATTAGCAATATGTAGTGTTGGTTCTGTATTCTCTGGTTACTTGTTGTTTCCGGTGTATGTATGGCTATGGAGAAGTTGTGAACATGTAGCATGG
Organism: Protopterus annectens; assembly: GCF_019279795.1. NCBI lineage: Eukaryota > Metazoa > Chordata > Ceratodontiformes > Protopteridae > Protopterus > Protopterus annectens. The sequence continues at coordinate 221,744,763 of NC_056749.1, forward strand.
GTGCGCACCTGGAGGCTCTTAATAAAGAAAGGCCTTACAACTCCAGAACCGTGTGGTCTCCTTATTTCCCAGGATATAACAAAAAGTTAAGGGTGCAGTTTCAAAACTGTTAACTGGCTGATTTAAGAAGTTAATTTCAAATGCAGCAGAAGTACAGAAACTCCACTTTGGTTGTAACAAGTTGTAGGACCTCCATTCCTGTACATTCTTCATCACTTTTGTTATTGTTCAGCTGTGCTAAGCTCATCAGTCACTCCTTAAACCATTCTGTTGATCTGCTTTTCTGAAAATATCACCCCTTTTCTACTACCTTCTATACTTATTTAACCAGCAGTTTTCTCACCTTATACTCTTACATGTACGTATATATTATACTCATGTTTAAGCCCCATAACTCTGTTTCTTCACCATTTTTTCTGCAGCACAGAGCCAAGCACCTAAATGAAGTCTCCTTATCTATGCCTGCTATTTTACTTCTTTCTACTTCTGCTATGACTTATTTTTTTCTTAAGGAGTAACCAAGTAACCCCCCCCCCACACACACACACACACACACACACACATAATTCCTTAACAGCCTACTCTATCAATTCTGCAAGCATTGAAGTCAGGGTCTCTAGTGTGCACTTTATTGGGCCCTTTCCTGCCCACCTTTTCCTTGTCTTGTGCAGATGGCCTCTGTGACATTCTTACCATGTGGTGCCTCTACAGCTGTGAAAGATGATGACTGGCCTAGTGAGTGGTCCCACAAATGCCCATCCATCTATTAGAATCCAGAGCTGGTAATGGCAAGCAGTGCAGATGATTGTCCAGCAGTTAACACACAGGATTAAAGCAACATACACTCAGTGATCTTCTTCCTGTAGTCTAGGGTTTTAATCCCTCAGTCTCCATTTATATTATACTATGGGACTCTCAACAAGTTAATTAACTGGACACTATTCCTGGGCTGAGTCTGTGTTGATCAGAGTTCTATCCTGGTTAACAAATACAAAATAAATCAATAAATAAATCAATAAATAAAATCTCTTCCCTCTTTGTGTTTTCCTCTTCTTTAATTTACCATACCCAGCTTTCAATATTTTATCTACAGAATCAGGGAGTAAGGCCCAAAATCAGGAGGCATTTTTATATACAAGCACTATTCACTTGGAAAAATAACAGAGTAAATGATTTCTGTTGTTATGCACTTTCTGAAGATTAAGAAATCTTTAACTGTAATGTCAATATTTAGTGGTTATAAGCTTTTTTATTTTGTAAAAAAATTACAAATTTTACAAAGAATATAGCACAATTCTGATGTAAGAAATTGGCATTCCTCGTGTTTCTTAGTTGTTTGGTTATTTTTCCCTTTATAACATTTTCAGCTTTCTGCTCTTCACCAGCATCTGTCCTTCCTTGTCCAAATAGGCATGCTAACCCAGTTCTTTACAGGTCCATTTGTTCCACCACCTCCTTGCAACTATGATAGTGGAAGAGGGTGGCAAGAGCTAGGCATCCCAGCCATCTTATGCTGGAAGTTATGAGGTTTTCACATGCTCCTAACTACACCAGAACATTTGATGAGTGCACTGCTGCAAAAGACATGTAGTGCTAGTGCAGTGGTGTAATTATGTGTTGAGGTCCTTACAGCCTTATACACACAAACACACATGCACACACTGCAGCCAGCTACAACTCCACACACCGCTTAGGAGGCTGAAGTGGCTATTCCCAGGACTTGTTTACTGCTTGCTATGGCATATGATCTCCACAAGGGGATAACTAATCTTCAAGCTAAATCATTCCTTCCCTCAAGTAGAGCTGAGCCATTCGCTCGGGCCAGATCCTTCAGTACCTGGGAGTTTAATCAAATCCTATCAGTAACTTCCTGGGTCACAGTCAGGGCATCAACCCTCTGTGCAACAGCACCACTTTCATGTGCAGTGTTTATATGTTACATCAGTACAGAGGAGTGGAGTTTTAAATGGATCAACAGCTACACAGCAAGATAAAGCATTGCATTACATTTGCTTAATGATGATGTACACTCCCAGATGTGAAGTGGCAAACCCCATACAAATCTTGCCCATGACTAGTTTAGGGAGGGGAGGGGGATTTTAGATTTAGGGAACAATACATACTTAAGGATCAGTGAGCGATCAGGACGGGAGGAGAAAGGAATATTGAGTCTAGGGAGTAATGGAGAAGTTTAGGATTAGGGTGAGGGTTCTGCTAGGTCTACATTGTCTAGTGTGTTGTGGGATGGTACATCTGAGAGGGAGGGGAAAAGAGTCAACTACAACCCCACCTTACATTTTTACCACCTACCTTATGGCATGTGAAATACCCCTATCAAAATTTACAATGTGTATGATCTAGGTCAGGTAAAATCACCTCCTACTAACAACAATCACTTGCTAAGTTAGGCTATAAGGAGTAGAAGAACTTTAATACATGTTAAACAGTAAGTGCTCAGCACCATCTGGGATGCCCCATGGGGCCTTGGATAAGCAAAACAATTGCCACACTGGATATAAATTAGATGAAAATATATACAGTAATAAAAGAACAAGATGGCAACTGTCAAGCAATTCGTATATGACAGACATGTCTGTGAAGAATTTTTTTTTTCTAGACATCATCCACAACATTAGTTAAATAATGCCTCTATGAATGCAAAATGTGAGTCACATGGTATGCAGATTATTAAAAAAGGGATAACAAAATGTGTTTCCATAATAAATATGTTGTATGATTTTAATGAAATATTGACTCTTGCTGTTAGAAGACCATACTCTGAAGACCACGGTGAGTGATAAATCCAGGTTTATTTTTTATAAGAATAACAGTGTTTCTGATATGTGAATTGTTAAACTGAATACATCCTAATGAATGGTTGGATGAAAACGCTAAAAATACCTAGTGTTTTGAAGTTGTCAAGTCAAGTCAAAATAAACGTAATTGTCATTTAGCCTGCACAATTGCAATCTGAATGAAATTGCATGCATCAGGCTCGAATTGAGAAGACATATACATACATACAATAACATGCAATGGACATATATTCATCATTTCGCATTAGACAGGTTATTCTGCTACATATTACCACAGTTTATCTTAGCTATAAGTTTCAGCAGCTGAATGATTTCTTACTGCACGAGTTCATAATGCACTGTGTGATTCTCACATGAATAAGAAGCTCTAGTCAGTATAGTATTGCACATTCATTCCCATCTATCTATTGTTTATGCTTAGAATCCAAACTCTCACTCATTTATTTGCACCAAAAGAGTTGGCTGTCCCATATCTTGCCAGTGTCCAGCTTCCACCTGAGGGAAGAAGCTGTTTCTGAGCCTGGACATTTTACAGTGCATGCTGCGGTATCTTCTGCCAGATGACAATCCTGTGAACAGTTCATAAGCAGGGCGGGTAGGATCCTTGATTATGTTTGTAGCTCTATTGTGACATGATACTGTGTATAACTCCTGTCGTGCCATAAGTTTGGAGCCTGTTATCTTGTCTGCCACATTCACTTTCCTTGGTAGGGCTTTTTGGAATGAACCTGAGCAGCTCCCGTGCCACACTGAAAAGTTACATGTTAGGATACATCCTATGGTACCCCTATAGAAGGTGGAGAGGATAGGGGTTGGTAGACTCACTTTCCTCAGTCTCCTCAGGAAATGCAGATGTTGATGAGCCTTCTTTACTATATGACTGGTGTTTATTGACCAAGATAGATCCTCCGTAATGTGAACCCCCAGGAATTCGGTGCTCTTTACTCTTTCCACCATCTTGCCATTAATCGTGAGAGGAGAATGAGCTGGTTGTGTTTTCCTGAAGTCTATTTTGATCTCCTTTGCTGTGTTGACATTAAGGTCGATGATGTACTTGGCACACCAATCAGTCAGTGTACGCACTTCCTCGCTGTAGTCTTTTTCATCTCCTTTACTGATGAGGCCCACGACTGTAGTGTCATCGGCAAACTTGATGATGTGGTTGGTGTTGAATCTAGCTTTACAATCATGGGTTAATACAGTATACAGTAGCAGACTCAACACACAGCCTTGAGGTACTCCTGTGTTGATTCTGATGCTTTTTGATGAGTTATTGCCCACACATATGCTTTGAGTTCTTTCACTCAAGAAGTCCAGGATCCAGTTCCACATACGGTGTTGATACCTAGATGAACAAGTTTTTCAATTAGCTGTTATTTGATGACAGTATTGAATGCTGAACTGAAGTCAATAAACAGCATTCTAACATAGCTGTCCTTGTTCTCAAGGTGTGCCAATGAGAAATGCAGTGTGACCGAAATGGCATCTGCTGTGGAGCTATTGGCATGATATGAGAATTGGAGTGGATCTAGTGCAACAGAAGGCTTACTGTCAGGTGTTTTTTGACTAACCTTTTGAAGCTTTTCATAACAGTAGATTTGAGGGCTTCTGGTCTGTAGTCACTGAGGCTTGAGGGAGATGATTTCTTTAGCACTGGAATAATATTTGTGTTTTTGAAGCATTTGGGTACCTTCACTTGACTAAGAGAGATGTTAAATATATCCGTGAGTACAGTTCTTAGTTGTTCAGCACAGTCCTTTAACACCTTTCCCATGATGTTGTCCAGTCCTGCAGCCTTCAAAGGGGTCACCTGCTGTAGGGTCCTCTTCATTTCTATTGAGTTTAGGCTGAGCACTTCATCTGCTGGGTCTGTAGTGGGTTTCACTGCCTTGGAGCTGTTCCTGTTCTTGAACCTGCAGAAAAACGTATTCAGCCTATCCAGGAATTCTGTGCTGTCCTTGCATTGGGCTGACAGAGGTTTCTATTCAGTTATGGCACTTATGCTCTGCCACATGTGCCTGGGGTCTCTCCTGTCAGTGAAGTGGTTCTGAACTTTCTTTCCATATGCCCTTTTTGCTTCCTTTATCCCTCTCTTCAGGTTTGCCCTTGCCACACTGAGAGCATCCTTGTCTTTTGATTTGAATGTGTCATGACATTCTTTCAGAACCTCATATACTTTGCTGATGAGCCAGGGTATTTGGTTATGTCTTATGATGACGTTTCTGTTAATAGTCACATCATCTATGCATTTAGATATATATGTCATCACAGTTAATGTGTATTCATCCAAGTTAATCAGCTGTTGCAGCTTCTTTGAATATGCTCCAGTTTATATTGTTGAAGCACTCTTGGAGTGCTGTGATTGCTCCATTTGGCCATACCCTGATTTGCTTCACAGTGTGTTTTTCCCTGACTAGTGCAGGGTTGTATGCTGGCACTAGCATGATGGTTATTTGTTAAATTATTAAAATTAAAAAGCTATTTTATTTTGACAAAAGTTAAATGTCAAAGTTATTTTGACATTTTTTGTTTGCAGCCATTTGCCTTTTTATAGTTTAATTTGTAGACATGGTATTTACAATAAGGTTCCCTCTAAGGGAACATTAAAACATGCTTGTGTATGTCTTAAAATTATTCTTTTGCACATCCTGTCAGATGTCATATTTATTATTTTATAAATATTGCAGCTTGTAATACAGAGGATGTTTATTTATCCAGTTGTGCCTGTAATGCCTTTTATGTTGGTAACACCACATGTAGCCTGAAGAATAGAATTACTGAACATGTGGCACATACTATTAATACTGTGTTTACCAAACACTTTCAGTTGGCAGGGAAGTTGCATTTGTTTTTAATTTTATGGCCATTGCCAACATCAATTCAAACAAGAAATCAGGAATATGGGACATTGGAGAAAAATCTGCTTTCGCTGGAACGGAAATGACATAGTAAGCTGAAAGGGTCATTTGTCACCAAGTTTGAATGAGACATATTTCATTTTTTGTTAATGAAAAGTATCTTTGTTGATTTAATGAGTTACCTGTTTAGTTTGAGTTACTAGAATATTTTACAATGTGTGATTTTTAGATATATATTGAAGACGTTTGCTTTACTGATGCAGTTTATGTCAAAAAAAGTACATGACATTAAGGTATGTGAAATATATGTTCATTTACTTAATAAATTACTTTTTTATCATTTTAAGTCAGATGTCAGCTTGTTTCAAGCAGGTTAAACTGTTTTATTATCCCACATCTGATGTAATAATATTAGATGTATGTAATACAGATGTAATGTAATAACAAAGCCCTCTGTGAGACAATGTAACCAAGGCTTTGAATATACAAATAAAAAAATTACCTTGATCTGTAGTGACAGTAAAGTGCACTGAATAATGTAGTACCTGTGTTGTATGCATAATGAGAACTGTAGTGTGCGAATAAAGGACAATTTCAGTAGTGTAGCCGGAGTACTAAGTTGAGTCCACTAGGTGGTGGTGATGGTCAGTACACAGCAGTTAATAGATAAAGGCTGTAAGAAGTAAAGCTGATAGTAACTGCGGTATGTGGGGAACACTTCTGTGACCTTAGAACATTACAGCAATGTTCTTTTCTTTTGGTTCCTACAGCAGCACTTACAATCTCACATCAAGGTGGTACAAATATATTTACCCTGTTGTTATATCTCTGTGCAAGGTTTACTATAGCCTAGGACATCTTCAAATACTACTTTTGCTAAAATGTATCGTGATTGTATTTATATTGTTGTTGTGTTTCTTTGATGTGAATGCATATTGTCTTACCTTTTGATCCAGTATTATTCCATGTTTGCATGACATGAATGCATATTGTCTTGCCTTTTGGCCTGGAATATTGCTGAAAAGGGTCCCAGGACAAGTCTATCCACCCTGCTAATAAATAATAAAATAAATAAATATGCCTCCAGTAAATGCAGCTGGGACAGTTGATGTGGAAAGAGAAGTACAGTTTCTTCCTACTTGAATTCTGGCCTTATTTATCAAGTAATGCTTTGCCCTGTTTATCTTTTGAGACACTAGACGGGGTATGGGACTGAAACGTCATATCCTGATACTGAAGAATGAACAGATATTCAACTGATGGACACCTTAATAAACTTAAGAGATGAGGTGTCTCAGGGTAGTGTTTCCCATCTAAACAGAATAGCTTGTCTTTTAACCAAGTTTCCATATCACAGAAGTCAGTTTGCATTTTGGGAGAAAATCACATTTATAGTAACAGATGGACAAAGTAGGCAAGATCCCTAGTGTATCAAATTAATTCTGATTTCCCAAAGAAGTTCCACATTTGATCAAGCATATAAAATGGCATATATACTTGATGCAGGAAATAAGTCATTCTTATCTCATTACCTTAAACAGCTATTTTTTCTTTATTTTAATATAGTTATTTTATGTAGTTTTATTTATTTTTCTTTCTTAATTTGTTTCTTAACTGGGTGGGTGAATTTATCCAAAATAAACCCATTTCAACCGTGACTTTTGACAAAGGCAAAATGAAAAACGTATTTTACAGAGAAAAAAATGTAAGAAAGCTGTATTATGTTGATTACTTTTGAAAATGCAAGCATGGATTAAAATAGTTAATACTGAACAAAACAAATCCATTGGAATCACCACCTCCTTGTAAGAATATATTTATAATTCTATGAAAAGGGCCATAAAATAAATGATAGAACCATCAAACCAGATGTTTAATCAAAAGCTTTATGTTGTAGGAAATGAAAAAAAGCAACAAATAATTAGTTGAAACAGACTTAGCCTGACTAAGTAGCTAATACGAAAGGAAAGTAATATAGTTAAGCTAGGCAAAGTTGAAAAAGACAAGTGGGATAGAGATGAGTCAGGGAAAGAATATAAAATCAGAATCACATTTATTGGCCAAGTGTGGACACACACAAGGAATCTGACTCCGGTTTCAGTGACTCTCCAATTATAAATTACATAAATGACATACATACAAACTATTAAGGACAAGACAAATGACATACATGCAATTATGAAGAACAAGACAAAAAAGTAAATATACATATACATACAAGGTGCAAAGTGCAACTCAGTGCAAGAAACACTAAAATAAGCTGTGAAAGAAACAAGTATTAACAATATGTAAACACTACTGTAGAATACTCTAAAATTTTAAAATTTCTATAATTTTAGAATCTAAAAGACACGAGTGTAGCAGATGGTGCAAATTGGCACTATACACTATAACTCTTCCCCTGCCATAAAATCATGAAAACTGCTCACAAAACTGCTGGGTATATAACTGAAAAAGCAAACTGAAATTTGTTTCTACAACTTCTTTCAACTGTGATGATATCCCCACTTTTAATTTATTTTCCGTGTCTCATATTTTTCATCATCCCCCTTATATCTTCTGTCCTTATTTTCCCTGTGTCTATATACTGTCTATTCCGGTATATTTTGACCTATCTACAGTACTTTCATCAAGTGCTATATGTTCATAGAGTTCATAGGTTAGGACTAGGCTAACTGCCCTTGCGAGGCATTTTAAGCCTAGCCAATTATCCCTTGTGAGACTCAAACCCTGCAACTTGTGTTTGTAAGGCAAACACCTTAACCATTAGGCCACCCTCCCAACAGAAAAACAGTGAAACAAGTTTAGCTGAACCTCAGAGGTAATTTTTTTTGCAGAGGGGCAAGCCCACTGCACCCCCCCCCCATGTTGGGGGACACCCTTGAACTCAAATATACATACTCCAGGGCTGCACAACACGTCGCAACATCACACTTACACACACACACACACACACACACACACACACACACACACACACACACACGCACACGCACACGCACGCAAGCACACACACACACACACTAAATGCACATCTCCACACTAGTGGGCCATGCAGAGCTTACCAATTTGCCTTTTGGTACATCTTTGGAATGTGGGAAGAAAGACCAACATAAGGATGTAAGGAAAGTTGGAGCCTATTACAGTAGTGAGAGGTACAAAGTACAGACATTCATCATGATTGTGCACCAGTCCATTGCAAGAGAGACATACACACACACACACACACACACACACACACATGTGAAATGTACACTTATGGACAATTTAGAGGATCACCAATTCACCTACAGAACATCTTTGGAACATGGGTAAAAGCCTGAGTATCCAATAAAAAGCACATGGACATGGAAAATATGCAGATGCTGCCCAGGAGTGTACAAATAATCAAAACTTTGAACACCTGTCAAACATTCAAAACTGTTTTCATCTTTATGATTTGAACAGTTTTGAGTATTAGAGCACCTGTCAAACACTTGAAACTGTTCAAATCACAAAGATTTGAACATACAATACATTGAATCATAAAGATTCAAACAAAAACAAAATAAATTATTTTGCAGATGGCAAGTCCCCCTGCACCTCCCTACACCCCCCCTGCTAATTATATATACCAACTCTGAGACTGCAATACAGTGGAGAAAGGGTAAATTCCCTGATCCCTACTGTACCACAATCTCTCACAGCAGAAAAGCCAGTATGTTCATTCAGCTCTATTTTGCAGTCGGACAAAACAACTTGATGATGGCTTGAATAGAGCCCTCCCAGAAGACATCCCAGATAGAATCCAAAGCAGGGAACCTAAGCCTATGAGGCAGGAGCAGCTCTATCCTTATCACTATGCTGCCCATTTTGTACATTACTTGTCCAGAGGTTCATAGATTAATTCTAGACTAACTGCCCTTATGGGTTATTTCTAAGCTTGGACAATTATCCCATGTGAGAATTAAACCCTGCATCGTGTGTCTGTAAGGTAAAAATGTTAACCATTATGTCAGCCTCTTTGATCTTATAGTGTTTTACTGTTCTAAGAAGGCTTTAGCTGAGAACAGACCCTTGTAGTTCAGTCTACCTATCTACATAAGTAAAATAAATAAAATGCTCTGCTTGCTCTGACTCATCATGGTTTCTGGCCCTAGTGTGAGGTAAAAACTGTCATGTTGTTAATGAACTCAACCGGAAATTGCATAGACTTCTCTAGGACATTTGAACAGCCAACAGGATGCTCAGTAGAAAACCCTGCCTTTATCAGGCCCTCACCTAGCATTATACCCAGTCCAGAAAATAACTGCACCTGCATGCACTATATAAGCAAGAAAATATGCCCACAATACTACATAGTAAAGGAAATAATCATTAGTAAATAAGGAATCCATAATTTTTGCAGGTTGTATCTCACTGATAATTGTTTTTGTGGTGTCCCCACTCTGGGCCAGTAATCAAACAGCTTGACTCCTCACCACTGTCACTGGAGAAGGACATTCACTTGGAACAAAAATGGATACACCCAGTATTTCCAGATGCAGCTCTCTGCATCAAGTACAGTTTCCCTTAAGAGCATATAGGGAGCACACTCAGTCCAGGGTCTAGGTCCTCTCTCTCTCACCAGATCCCCGATAAGACTCTCCACTGGCACATGTATAGAGCTGAGACCTCAGCTGAATGTCCAAGCCAAATTCTCCACCACTCTCTCTGTGAAACCAGTGCTTTGTGCCCCTGCACCAAGCAGACGATACACTCACACTTTGAGATTTGATTTTAACATACACACACACACGCGCACACACACACACAAACACCTGGGAAAGGCTGGCACAAATTTACTAACTATGTCCCTTTCCACCCAGACTATAAGGTAGTTACACCACCACCAGACACTCCAAAGCCAGCTACTTAAAGGCTCTTGCAAGGGTACCCAATTATACTGAGTGAAATTAATATTAATACAAGTGGTAATGTTGACCAAACAGCAAGGCTTTCAAGAGTGGCCACAGTGTCACTAAATAAATATAAGTACTCTAAAAAGTTAAAACATATTTATTTATTTATTTATTTTACATTTGTTAACCGGGAAAGTCTGACTGGATATAGGTCCATTTTCAGGGGAGGCCCGGGGAGAAAAGCTCCAGACACACATAACACATATACATACAGTGAATTATTACAAAATGGACATTTGTTCAACAATATATACACACATGTTCAAGGATTTCTAAAATACACACAGGAAATAGTTGGAAATTATTAACTGATAGGAAATAGTTGGAGATTACTAACTGATAAGGGCGATCACATACATTTATAGTGGTTCACATACATGGTTGAGTCAAGATATCATCCTTACTTTACTACTTTCCAGTAGGTAAGAGACATATACTCAGTTTTCTAAACAGTTACAGAATCAGAGTAATACAGTGAAAGTTTCTTCCTGTAATAAAGGTTTCATTTATAGTTGATGTTTGAGTGGGGGTTAGTCAGGGTTTGTACAGGGACAAAGCCAATGCATTTTTAGGTGTTTTTTAAGAGATATTTTGAATTGGGTTAAGGAGGGAACTGTAGTAAGTTCTGCAGGAAGTAAGTTCCAGATTTTACCAGCAGAGTTGGAAAAATAATGATTCACCAGCTGAACTGTTGGCTTTAACAGTTTGTAGTAGCATTCTGTTGAGCAGAGTGCTTTTAGGTTACTGTCAGGGGAGATAATATTTTTCAGTATGGATGTACTGTCTGGTTGGTAGAGAATTTTGTAAACAACTATAAGTTGGTTATACTGAAGTTGGTAGGGTAGTTCTAGCCAGTCTAGTGATTTAAGGTTTTGACAGTGATGGGTTCTATAAGCTGATCCTGTGGCAAATCTGGCAATATTATTATAGCAGCTAGTAAATGTGTTGAGGTCTGATTTGCTTAGGTTTATGAAGATGGGTGAGGCATAAAGAAGGGTTGATAGCAAATGTGTACGGGCAATCACATTCCTAGCAGATGGGGTTAGGAATTGTTTAATCTTGTATAAAGAGCCTGGTTTCATATTAACTGTTTTAATGGTTTTGTCGATGTGAGCATCAAATTAAGGTTGTTGTCAATGATTACTCCTAGTAGTTTAGTACAAGGTTCTGGGGAAATTATGGTACCATTGTTAGATGTTATGGTGAGAGATGGTAAGAGGACCTTGCGAGTGGGGGTAAACAGTAACAGCTTGGTTTTATTTGGGTTTTTAATAGTAGAGGGTGACCAGTGAGCCAGTTCTTTGTTGAAAGTGTTTTGGGATAAAGATTGTAAATCGGTGGGGGAGGTGGCAGTACAGATTAAGGTGGAGTCATCTGTATGCTGAATACACTTAGCATCTGGGATGACTTTGTGCATATCATTAATGAAGATGGAGAATAGGAGGGGACCTAATATAGATCCCTGAGGGACTCCAAGGGTGATTGGTAAAAGGGAAGATAGGTTATCTTTCCATAATATAGCTTGTTGTCTGCCACTTAGATAAGAATGAAACCGGATAAATTGCTAGGTTATCTACAGAGAGTGATTTTAGTGTCTCTAAGAGTAGCTGGTGGTTTACCATGTCAAATGCCTTGGAAAGGTCTAGGAAGAGGGCTGGAGACAGCTTGTTGTTATTACAGTTTTGATTTATTGTGTGAGAGAAGGAGAGGAGAGCTGAGGTTGCAGTATGGCAAGGTCTAAATCCATGCTGGGAGGGGGCTAGGAGATTGTTCTGATTAAGATAGGCTAGAAGTTGTTTATGGATACATTTTTCCATTATTTAAGCCAAGGGTGACAGGATGGCTATAGGCCTGTAATTTGAGAGTTCAGTGGAATTATTCCCCTTTATGAAGAGGAATATTGTGGGAGATTTTCCAGATGGAGAGGATATAAGCTTCAAGAATAGTTATATTGATTAATATTGAAATGGGGTATGTTATTTCATTACTGGCTTTTTGGAGCTACTCTGTGGGTAGTAGTTTTGCTGAAAGGGTGGTGGGTTTCAGTTTCTTAAGTAGGGACCTAATAAACTTGAAGGGGGTGTGATTATTGGGTGTGGGATTGGTAGAACTTGGGGTATTAGGAGATAGTTTGTTGGCAAGGGATTGCACGGTTTCTGTAAAGAAAGTGTTAAAGGTGTTAGCAATAATTTTAGGAGGTTTTTGGAGGGTAGTCAAAGAGATAGGGGTAGATCATTGTCCTGGGTGGAGAAGTTTATTTATGCCTGACCAAAATTTTTGTGGATTATTTTGGTGCTTTTGTTCCATATTACAGTAGTATTTTTTTTTGTCTAGCATAATGGACTTCTTTGTATCATTTCTTAGCTGTTTATATATGAGGTGATCTTTTGGGGATTTAGTGGTTCTCCAGGAGGCCCACGCTTTGTTTCTGCAAATATTTTTTTGTTTTGTATCATTTGACAGCCATGGTGCTACTTTATTATTGATTCTGATAGTACATTTGGGGGCATGGTTATCCAAGATAGCAAGAAATTTAGAGTTAAAGTACGAGACTGCTTCATCTAGTGGAAGTAGTTTTAGGTCAGTCCAGTCACAAGAGTTGAGTTAATTTTGGAATTTAGTCTGAATAAAGTTCTTATTACTCCTAATGGTTTTAAAGGTAGATTGTTGAGGGATGTTATTTATTTTCCTGATTATATAGGTCAGGATGTGATCACTGATGTCCTCGGGTAGGGTGCCTGATTTATATATGTGGGGTTGGTTGTTTATTAATATCCAGTCTAGGATACTTTCCTTATTGTTAGGCTTATTGATTCTGGTAGGGGAAGATATGATCTGGGAGGAGCCATGCAAATTTATATGAGTGGTGAGGAAGTCTGAAGAACAGGTGTTCCAGTCGATATTAAAGTCCCCGAGAATAATAGTTTCTTGGGGGCAGTTAGTGGACAGCCATTGGAGGATATCCTCCAAGGTATTTGTGTTGTTACCTGGAGGATTATAGATACATGCACTGTTTATAGATTTGTGTTTATTGATTTGGACTTTAGTGATGAGTATTTCTGCATTGTCAGTTAGCAAGACATGTGGAGTACTAGTTTTGGTTACTTCTAGTGAGGATTTATACAAGATGGCTACCCCTCCTCCCTTCCTTGAGATGCAATCAAGTCTTAATATATTTTAACTTTCTCTAAAGGACCAGCCACAATGAAAAGTTTAAATATATTTAATAAATAATAAAAGAATGTGAAAATACTAAATATTTATTTACAATAAATAGCAGAGTTTCAGCGACAAGAAATATTAAAATAACACAGATGAGTAGATTCACACAAATACAGAAAATAGTACTTAACTAATAGCACTATATTTTCCTGACTAAGGTAAAGAATCACTATTCCCTGGTTGACTTAATTAGCGGAAGGCAAGGTGAAGTAGGTGAGGGATCCTTCCTTGTCAGGTTACAAATCAGACTGCTCTGAAACTTTAGTCTCACCCAGTATTAAACATTATTTTTGTGATGGATTACAGAAGGCCATCACATATATCTGATCATCTGATGCCTGATTCCCATGCAAGCCCCCATGGCTAGAAACTACCAGGATTTAACACATAAGTTAAAGAATAAAATCTCATGATTGGAAGATCTCCCCGGTCAGCCTCAGTAAGAAGCTGAGATCCCTCATAAAATCCTCCAAAGCTAGTTACGAAAAAATAATCTCCACTGATTCTAAAGACAACCACAAAGCATTCTATAGCTATGTCAAGAATCTCAATGGCAATACTCAGATCTGCTATGAGTTACAGCACAATGGCACTAAATATACAAAACCAACTGATATTGCCAACATCCTGGCAGATAGATTCAATGCTAACTTTATCCCCCTCTCACCCATTAAAGGGCCCATCTCTATACCGGAAGAATGCAAAGTTCATGTAATCATAGCTGAACAGGTAAAAACCACACTCTCCAAAGCCAAGAACACAGCATCCATAGGACCTGACAACATCCCAGGCTGTGTTCCACATGAACTACAGAACAAACTGACACACCACCTAAGTAGCATGTTCACTCATAGCCTCACCTCAGGCTTTGTGCCCACTGAATGGTGCACAGCTATGGTTATCCCACTCCATAAAGGGGGAACCACCATGGACCCCAGGAACTATTGCCCCATTACCCTAATGAGCCTGGTCTGCAAGGCCATGGAAGGTATCATCATGGAACTTATAAACAAAGACATTGATAATCTCCAAACACTGGACCCTACCAAGCTTGAGTTTGTAAAAGGCAGATCATGTCTCCTAAACCTGATAGACTTCTTTGATGCAGTCACCAAAGCAGTAGACAAGGGTAAGGTGGTTCACACAGCCTATCTAGATCTCCACTCTGGAATTATAAATAAACTCACTAAACTAGATATAAATCCCTGTGTCACAAGATGGGTTGCCAACTGGCTCACTGACAGAACCCACACCGTGAAAGTAATAGACTCCAAATCCAACTTCAGACTATTGACAAGTGGAGTACCACAGGGTTCAGTCCTGGGTCCTCTCCTGTTTGCTATCTATGTCTCTGAAGTACAGGCTAACACAGAAGGCCTTTGGCTAATGAAGTTCGCAGATGACTGCAAACTGGAAGCCATAATCGAAACTCCTAACGATGTGGGCATCCTACAAAAGGTCCTCACTGAGACAGATGCCTGGTGTCAAAGCCATGGCCTCAAGCTCAATGCCAAAAAGTGCATTGTCATCCCCTTTGGTAAAAACTCTGTACCCATGAACTACCACATAAGCAGTAGTCTACTTAACACTGAAAGTGTGATGAGACCTTGGGACACAGGTGGACAGTAGTCTCTCCTTTGATAATCACATTGCCACAGTAGCCAGGAAATCCTTCTACGTGGCACACCTCATCACAAAAGGTTTCTCATCCTTGAAAAAAAAGGTCATTGTTCCCCTCTACTCATCACTCATTAGACCCATTATAGAGTATGACATCCCTTTTGGTATGTACCTCACAAGAATCTACAACAACTGGAAAGGCTGCAGAAATACATCACAAGGAGGATTACCAGCCTCAAACAGATGCCCTATGCAGACTGTCTCAAAACACTCCAGCTTTACTCTGTTGCATATCACCTACTCAGAGGCGATCTCTGTCTAACATACAAAGCTATATCAAACCCAGAGCTGTTGGACATGCTCCACTTAAAAAAAATCCCAGTCCCTCCAAACTACACACTCTAGGGACCTAAACCTTGTCACCACAATAAACAGAACATGCTGGAGGGATAGATTTCTGTCCCTGAGTCTTTCCATACTCTGGAACAAACTACCTTTCTATATCAAACAAAGCTCCTCATTAGCACTCTTCAAAAAAAAATCTTGATGATTGGATGAGAAATAGAAAATTCACCCCAGGGATCACTTCTGTGGCCCTGCTGTCAGGGGCACAGGAAAATAATTTTCTTGGGTGGCGAAAGCCAGGGTACCTTTTTGGCTAGGCTTATATATGCCCTAGGACCAATAGCCTAGTACCTACCTATGAACCTATGTGTCAGTAATGCACACACATAGAGCTTGCCAAGATTTGATGCAGCTTCTGAAAGTCATAAAACAGTTTCAAACTTCTACCCTTCCATAGTAGCAATTAGTTCCCTGCTAAAGACAATACAGAAGACATCCTAGTACTTGATTTTCCAGACATTTTGTCTCTGGCTGCAATCAGGACTGTAAGATACAATCTTTATGGCCTAGGCCCAATAATTTAATTTCAAAACATTTTTTTAAGTTAGCTGCAGCTGGACTGTGATTGACCTCTTCTCTTCTAGTATCCTCTGTTAAAACATTTATTTATTTATTTATTTGTTTGTTTATTTATTTATTTATTTATATCAGTATCCTCTGTTAAAACATATACATTTAATCCAGTTACAATACAGTCAGGACCCACTGTTGATACATTTTTAACACAAGCAAGTTTACAAATAGATTTTCAACACAGGGATCTGTACAAATCAGTTTGATATAAAAATGACATATAATTCTTTACAAAATTCCAGCTAGCTGTGCTGGCATATGTTACACGTCCACTACCCTACTTCACCTGGCATAGTTGGCAATACATCATATCATCACAGTTTTATAAATAAGTCCATGATCATAGTCCTTTTAATGTAGTAAAAAGTGGGCATGCAAATATCTATTACCACATGTACATTGAGTGCTGTTAAATATAAAGAAAATTAACACTTTGGCACCATGAATCATTGATAAAAATGCAAAAGAATAGTTAAACTAAAAATAAATCTATGATCAGATCAGCTATTACTTATAAGTATATATCTAGATATCTAAATATATATATATATATATATATATATATATATATATATATATATATATATATATATATATATATATATATATAGATTCACACACACACACACACACACACACACACACATACCTAGGGTTTAAGGGAGGAGCAGTCTATGTACTGTAAATTAAAAATAAGTGATGCTCACTGGGTGGTCCCAATATTCAAAGTATAGTGTTTGCTTATGGTTTCACAATTACATTTTGATTTTTTTAATTAATTAATGGATGAGTTAAGGAAGATGGTAGTCCCTGGTACCATGTAAATTTGGATGGAGACTGCTGTCAGCATTAGTCTGTGATAGTCTACTTTTATCCAAGAGAAAAAGCTTTGAAATTCACTTACCTGATATTTCCTGCTTTTTTCTGTTATATCAACAGCAAAAGTCTGATAGTAAGATGGGGTCGACCCCATCCAGTGCACCAACTGCATTAACACACATCTTGGTGCCTGCTCCTTTAGTTTTATCTATATTTGTCACCAGTATGTGGGGATATTATGGAATACAGGAAGCATACCTCTCAACTGTACAGATTTTTGCAGAATGTCCAGATTTGTGCCTCATATTTTTGGTCCGTTTTTCAAAAAATTGTAGTTTTCTTGCAAATTATTGGCTAATCATTAAAGATAAAAGCTGAAAAATAATGACAGATATTTGAGTTTCAGACTTCATGCCATTTATAAAATGCATGCTAATGTAAAAACTGTTATTCTATTAACTTTCTAAGTTCGTAAGAGCAGTATTTAAAACTTGTCCCTATTTTTGGGTCTTTGTCCACTTTTATTTATGGCTTTGTCCAGATTTATTGCTCTAAGAAGTTGAGAGGTATGATGGGGTGGATTCAATACTCTGCTTTCCACCAGGACATGAAGTGCTGACTGCCTCCCATTCAATATAGATAAATAACTGCAGCAAATCTGACGGTGTGACTTGGGAGTTCTAATGAATGCCTCCAAAAAGGGAAATCATTCTAAACAATTTGCAACCAAATAAGAGCAACAGCCTTTGTATCTCACCATTTCAGAGAAGCTGTCTAGAAGTACCTTACTCCACTAAAATATTTGCTTTACAACCATTTGGTACCTTAAATGTAACTTCCAATCACAAATGATGATATAAAAGACTAATAAATTTACAGATATGCTATATAAAACAAAACTCAAGTATTTCCTCTCTGCTACAAGGCTCTCGTTAGCTAAAACATTGCTTCTCCCCCATCTTTTTATGACTCTGTCCTAAACATGTACTAAAAAGAAGTTGAATCTGCATACAGCAGAGTACCTAAATTTGCAACATAAGGTATTTACTAAATACTTCCAAACTCCAAAATAACTTGGACAACATGAACTAAATAACCATCAGGTACTATTCTGTCTGGCTGCCTGTCATTCAATTGACAGCACATTTATCAAGAGCTGATTAATTAAACAGAAAGTAACTAAACGTTTGACAACAGTGGAGTTTTCTTTTTTTTTCACTGTTGTGCAGCCACAGAGTAGGTATAATTATGTACAGGGTCTTCCCCCCTTAAATGTGGGGGGTTCCATGTGCTTTCCCCCTGCAAAAAAAGTTACCTCTGAGGTTCAGCGAAAGCTGCTTCATTTCTTTGTGTTTGATTGCTCAACACTCGATGACCCTTCTGTCTCACCTTCAGCCACAAAGTACTGCCTAATAACTCCTGCCCTTCCTTCCAGAACATTCTGACCTGGCACTCTCCCTTCAGAAAACGTTGTTCCTCACATGTGTGTCATATCATTCCAATGCAGTGAAAATCTGTGGTGACTCATTTTTTTCATGCCTTTACCTTCAGCTGGTGAAGCAGTAACTATAATACCACAGCTGTGACAGGCAGAGTATTTATTTATTTGTTTGTTGACATTTGATTACCAGAATGTCCAACTGGGTCAGGAGTACCCATTTTCAATGCAGGCCATGAGAGAAAAGCTCTGAAGTACATATAGTAATAGGGGTCTATATCACATAATCGAACTTTTAAAAGTCCGAACACCATATGGTGGAGACCATATGTTCAAACTCTTAAAAGTTCGAAACTCAAAAAAAAAAAAAACAGAAAAAAAAACTACCCAAAAGCTTAAGCAGGGGAGCAAGCCCCCATGCACCCCCCACAACCCCCTCTCTTTATATATATAAACTCCAAGATCTCACTACAGTCCAGACAATGGAAAACTTCTATTGCCACACTGGGGGATCTCCATTGAAACGTTCAAACTTTTAAAAGTTTGATCATATGGTGTTGACCATATGACGTTCGAACTTTTAAAAGTTCGATAATGTGATAGGAGCCCTATTAATAGGTAAAGCAGCATAATACTTTCAATGAACACTGTTATTTAAAACATTATTGTGTTACTACAACACTGTTAACTTCACAGAAGAGGAAATAAGCAAAAAAGTGAACACTGCAGGATATGTGTTTTAGAAATGGGTTCAATGTAAGTTCATTACAAATGTTGAAAAATGCAAAAGGTAAAGAGAAAAAAAGAATAATATGAGGCATGAGTGTGAATAAGTAGTTAATGAGAGGTTAGATAAGTCAGAGAAGAGGTTGTATTATTTCTGAAATATATAACAAGAGAAAATGTAAGGAAAATAGAAGTCTTTTATTAGCAGTTAGAGGAAGCATATTCAGGGCATGAGGTAGTTCAGGGATGGTTTCAATAACGGGTCTATGTCACATAATCGAACTTCCAAAATTTCAAACACCATATGTTCGAACTTAGAAGTTCGAAATGTGATAACATAGAAACCTCAGAACAGAGAATTTTGTTCTGAAAAACACACACACAACACAAGCACACCAAAAACCTAATAAACCCACACTAAACCTTACATACACAACTATCTATGCACTAACCTTAACCCTAACCCTAAGGTCTGTCACTATCAAACACTTACCTCACCTGCACCCTAACCCTAAAGTCCATCACTATCGCACACTTACCTTACCCACACCCTAACCCTAATGTCCGTCACTATCGCACACTTACCTTACCCACACCCTGACCCTAACATCCGTCACACTCGCACACTTACCTTAACCCGTTCTGTAACTTTCGCACCACAGTGGAGAAAATGTCGAAACCACAGAAACAGCCGACCAAATTCTTTCCCTGGGAAAGAATTCGGATTTCTGTGGCTTTGACATTTTCAGTTTTCAAACTTCCCCATTTGAACTTCTGGTGTTCGAACATCATCTGGAAAGTCGATTAAATGACATAGGCCCTCAATAACATAGGTGAGGTGGTAAAATTTCCATCAGGTTTAGAACAGGAGGAGATTCACAATTCAGTTAAGAATTCTTTGTGTATGTTTAAATCCTAATAGATTAGGATTGATTTTGATGTTTATAGGTTGACTGTTTCAGGCTTTGGCAACAGTGTAGGAATAAAGACTTTGGTTGACTGTTTTGTTAGGTTTGTATACAGTAATACGCTTTTTATCTTCAGATCTAGCTGAGCAAGTAGTAGATTTGTATATGACTTTGTGAGCAATTATAACTTGTAAATGGCTAAGATAATGTGGGAATTCAAGCCAATGAGAGATTGAAGAACAGTGAAATGATGAGTGAGGTAAGCTGCACTGGGTGCAAATTTAGCAACTTTATTATAACGTGATTCCAGTTTTGATTTTAGAGAGCTAGGGAGGTTGGTGAAAATGGGTGCTCCATTGTGGGAGTGAAGGTAAAATATAGGTGGTGGTGACAAGGGTAGTTTTGGTAGATGCATTTAGTAGATGTTTATATGTTTATGCCTGTATAACATTTCTAGTTTCTGATGTTTTTTTTATATTACTCTGGATATGGAGATAAAATTTAAGATTTTCATCAATTATTATCCTTAGGAGTTTAGTATGGGGAACAACTTTGATGTGTGATTTATTCTGAGAATGGAATTTAAAGTATGCTTTGTTTAGTGTAATTGTTTGGGGGAGTAAAGAGGAGACGTATAGTTTTGTTAGGGTGAAATAGCAGCTGGAAGTTGCTATGCCATGATACTATGGAGGTGAAGACTTATTGGGTTATCTACTGAAGGTATACTAGATTATTTGAAGAACAAATAATAGAAGAGTTGTTTCCATACTGAATAAGGGTCCCATGGCATGGCAGGTGGTATGGAGGTTATTGATAAAACACTACAAAGTAGGTGACCAAGTATAAATCCTTGGGGTATTCTAGTGGAGTTTGGTAAGTATGAAGAGAGGCTTCCTTATCATTTTACTAATTGTTGTCTATCCAGTATGATGAAGGTGAAAGAATGTCCTGGGTTATTAAAAATATGCTTATATAAGGTATTAGAAATCTTCGCATTCCTAACATCACTCACATGTTGCAAAATGCTTTCTTTCAAAAGCCTATTGTTTTTTCCTGTATAGTACCCATTGCATACCTTACAACTAGCCAAATAGACCAAAATCTTAGTTTTACAATCAGCATAAGTTTTTAAACTATATATGGTGTGTTTTACAGGATGTACAAATAAATTAGAGGTGAAGAACATACTGCAGGCTTTACAGGCTTTACAAGGAAAAGTACCAGCCCTACTGGGTAAACATTTCTTCTTTATCCTAGGTCTATAACAAATCTGTCATTCGAAAGATGGATAGTTCTTAAAACCAAAATAGAGTCTATCACTGACAATGTTCATAATATTATCATCCGACAGTAAGATAGGCCAGTTTCTCCTAACAATATCACAGACCTTCCCACATATAAACAGTATTATGCAGCACAGGTCTGTTCACAGACTGAAGTGCTTTATTGAAATAAGGTTGACCTTTCATTGTCCTTAGTCTACTAACTTCAGAGCGGGTTTTCTCAGCCTCCTTGGGGTGATAGCCTCTATCCAAAAATTCTTTACCCAAACTCTCAGTAGCTTCCAAAAATTCAACATGACTAGTATAAAGTCTAGAAATCCTAAGAAATTGTCCCTTAAGGGCGTTACTGCACTTCATCCTAAATAAGGAAGTATCCACCTTCCCATCCTCACTGAGAGACAAACGAACATCAAGGAAGTCTATGCACTGCTTGGAATAATTCACAGTAAATTTAAAATAAGAGGTGCTTTCAAGATACCTCACAAAATTATAAAGCAAATCAGTAGAGTCATCCCACAGCATAAAAACATTGTCAGCAAAGTGGTTATAATATAAAACATGCTTAAAAATTTATTATTGGAAATATCCATCACATATTCCACCTCCCAACTGGCCTTAACTAAACTGGCGTAGCTATTGGCACATGACGTGCCCATAGCTACACCTAGCGTTTGCAAGTAAAATATATCATTAAAAATAAAAAAAAATATTTGTAAGAATAAGATCCAGTAGAGTGTAGATAAGTTCAATGTGTCTATTATCACAATCACTATTCATCCTTAGAAAGGTTCTGACAGACTCAAGGCCTAAATCATTTGAAATAATAGTGAACAAAATACACACATCTAAGGTAACAAGACACAATCATTGGTCCTTCCCAAAGTATCAAAACATTGACCAAGTGTCTGTAAAAAGTGCTCTGTATCCTTAAGAACTGAAGGAACCTTCTCAACAACAGGTTTCAACTTAGTTTCTACAAAGACCAACAACGGCACAGTCAGCCAGACATGACCTGATACAGTGGATAAGTTCCATAATGATACGTTCCATGGCCTTGCAGATCAGGCTCGCCAGGCTAATGAGGTGGTAGTTCCCGGGGTCTGTGGTGGCTCCCCCCTTGTGGAGTGGGATAACCGTTGCTGTGTGCCATTCAGCAGGCACAAAGCCTGAGGTGAGGCTATGATTAAACATGGCACTTAGGTGGGGTGCCAGTTCGTTCTATAGTTAGTGTAGAACGCAGCCTGGAATGTTGTCTGGTCCCATGGATGCTGTGTTCTTGGCTTTGGAGAGTGTGTTTTTTACCTGTGCAGCTGTGATTACAGGAACTTTGCATTCTTCTGGTATAGAGATGGGCTCTTTAGGGGGTGAGAGGGGGGGGTAAAGTTAGCACTGAACCTATCTTCCAGGATGTTGGCAATATCAATTGGGTCTGTATCTTTAGTGCCATTGTGCTGTAACTCAGAACAGATCTGAGTGTTGCCATTCAGATTCTTGACATAGCTATAGAATGCTTTGTGGTTGTCTTTAGAATCAGTGGCAATTTTGTTTTCATAACTAGCTTTGGATGATTTTATCAGGGATCGCAGCTTCTTACTGAGGCTGACCAGGGAGCTCCTCCACTCATGGGATTTTACTTTCTTTTTCAAGAGTTTCTTCCTTCTGTTGTACAGTTTGTTTATGGCAGGGGACCACCAGATTGGCTTCCTTTTTTTGGAGGATAGCGTCTTGGTTCTGTTTGGGATAGCACGATCCATGCACTCATGTAAGTGCTTATAAAGTGCAATTGTGTAGGATTCAGTAGTCGTAACTGTATTGTCCATCTGCATGGGTGTCATGAAGTTCACCACTTCTGTCTTAAGAAGCATGAAGTTGGCTTTGGAGAAATTTTTTACCATGGTTTCCTTAATGGGGGGGTGGAGGCAGGATGTGGATATCTAGGATAATTAGCTTATGGTCGGATCGGACCAATGGGGCATTGACTTCAGGTGTGGAACACCGGTCACTCCTATTAGTAATGACTAGATCTAGGATATTGTTGCCCCTGGTGGGGGTGTGGATAAGTTGATCCAGGGCATTGGAGTTTATGAATTCCAGAAAGCGTTGAGCGAAGGAGTTGGTACATGAGTAGTTTTCCCAGTTAATGGTGGGGTAGTTGAAATCGCCCATTATTAGGGTGTTTGGTTGAACCCTAATATTTTCCAGTACATCAAGAAAAGAGGAGTGGGAATCCTGGGGCATGGTGGGTGATCTGTAGCAAGCTACAATTTGGATTGCAGTTTTGCCCAGAGTTAGTTGCACTTGGATAACCTCGGCTGCATTATGCTGAGCAACTAGCCTGGAGGTGTGGATATCCTTAATGAATATGGATATACCTCCGCCTTTGGTGTTCCAGTCCAGGTTACATGGCCGAAAAGTGTGGTATGAGTTATAGCCTGGTAGTGCAGGGGTGCTCTCTGGAGCCTTGAACCAGGTCTCAGTCACTGCACAGATATCGAGTGAGTGCATTTTGAGATTTAGACTTCTGGCATTGAGTAGCATCACCCTCAGTTTTTGCTTGCCTGTTCCTGTTACAGTGGTGAATTTGTCATTTGAACCTTGCCTAAAAAAGGCACTATAGGGGCGGCAAGAACCTTAGCCAGTATCCCGAATCCCAGGGGTGACAGGTGCAGGCCATCTCTGGCAAAGCATCATGGTCTGTCGACCATGTGATCCCAGACAGACAGATACTGGATCCCTTTAGAATGGCACCAGAAGCTTAGCCAATCGTTGAAGTCAATCATTTTGTCCTTGTACTGTGGCATCATTCTGGGTGATGGCAGAATGCTACTCAGGGCTAGGGTCATACCTGCCTGGGCTACAAGATTGGAGAGCTCTTCCATGTCTCTTTTCATGTAGTCCAGGGAGGTACGTTCACACCAACATGGACAATGACAGAGTCATATTTGTACTTGTGGAGTGACCTGAGTGCATGGGTTATGTGGCGGATCCTGGCACCCGACAGGCAGCTGACAGTAACTTTCTCCTTGTTTAGCCTGGTGAGTAGGACATCAGTGTGCCTGACTATAGAGTCGCCTATGACTAGTGTGTTGGGTACATTGTTTTGCCTTATTGGCTGTGGTTGAGTGGCACACTGAGTCTGTGGGCTATGTGTTATTTGGGTTGTGTTGGGGGGTGGAGGTTGCTTGCATTTCTGCTTTGGAGGTCTCTCTTGCTTAAGCAGATTATTATTGAGAGCTCCTGCGAATGTTTTTGTATTTCTATGTGTGGATTTTGGTGGTGTAGATTTAGTGAAACTATGTGATGAGTGTGGTGTGGTGCAAGTGTTTACCCCCTCCTCTTGACTGTCAAGTTCAGTCTTGATTGGAGAGAGCTTTACCTCCAGTTTGGCTAGATAAGTGCATCTCTCACAGGTTGTAGTGTTGGGTGGTAGGAGGAGAGGGTTGTCTGTGTACATGAGGCAATTTCTACATTGCCTCAAGATGCCTAGATTCATCAGATAGACAGGAGAGAACACTGGAAGCTGACTTTTAGACATGCCTCAATAAAAAAACTATTTTCCTCTAGATAAGTGAGGAAAGTGAGTACAAGAGCTGTTTTTCTCTAAGCAAGTGAAGAAAGTAAGTACCAAAACTGTTTTCCTGTTTTTTAATGAGGAAGGTTGAGTCCTGTAGTAATTAATAGGTTATTTAGTGCTTACAAGTTCTGAACAAGTGCTGATCACGAATAAGCAAATTCAAGTGCTAAAAGTAAGAATCTGTATCTGGACTAAACTAGTTACAGGAAAGGGGGAGAAACAAGTGCAATTGTGGGTTTTTAAATCAGAAAGTTGAGAGAGATGGAAAAACTGTCCAAATGGCCAATAACTACAATTTCTGGGCCAGAACCACTCCTTATGTGGTAGATAGGTTACCTAGTGCTTACCACTCCCACTGATAAGCTAGAAGGCTTCCCTCCAACACAGGAAGCTTGGGGGGGGGGGGGCTCAGAAGCTTACATACAGTCCTGGATACAGCAAATCTGAATCTGGACTACACTAGTTACAGGAAAGGTTTTTTTTTTTTTATATATTTACAGAAAAGTAGCTAAAACAGCAGTCAAAACAATTCAAATACAGTGATATACATACTTGAGTATGTAGCAATGTTAGACCAAACAGTTTAAAAATGCAATTAAATTAAAAATGACTAAAAACAATGCAGAAGGAGTCTATTAATCCTTCTTATTAATTGAATCATGGCAAAATAATTCACAACTACATCTAAATCCTAAAAAACTAAATTACTGCTCTTCACTCCAAAACACGGCTCTACCAAAATAGTACAATTCTCTATCATCTGTGCCAACAACACCATGATAGAACAAATAAACCACACAAAATTACTTGGTGTCATCATACATTATCAGATGAAATTTAACCACCATGTATCACACTTGTATAAAAAAAATCAAAAACAGTACAGTTTACAGAATAAAAAACTAATCAATACAAAAAAGCAGCACCAAAGATAAAAGATATTTGAAGAGAAATACAGGGAAAGGCATCCAGATATGGAAAATTTCACAATCCAAAAATAAGAAAACAAAGGAAAAAGTAGAAAAGAGGATTATTAATGGAGAAGTTAAAGAAATAGAAACTGAAGTTATGGAGAACCTGTGAAGTGAAGGATTTAGTGTAGAAAATCCAACTCTGGTAATGTCACAGCATGATGGAACAATGAGTCCAGAAATTAAGGAGAAACGGATGGAATGAGAAGCATCTGGTCACTTGCTACATGAAGATACTTTGGAACCTTCAGTAGGAAACCATGACAAAAGTTCAGTTGGAATTGCACAGTGAGGGAAGGAGCAGTCACTGTTGTGGAATGATAGACCAGTGAGTGCTCATATGAAAGAGCAATGGATGAAGCAGGATGCAGATGAAGTGAATATGTCACAGGGAGATGTTCTGGAACTTTCTCTAGAATGCCGCCAGGAAACAGCAGTTTAGAAGAAAATGATCTTCAGGAAAAGTTGCTTGATTTAATACATATGGATATACATATTAAGATAGCTGAAAGAAATAGATTACAGAACGTCGGTAAGACCAAAAGTGTTAGAAGCCTGATAAAACAAATGAACGCAGTAATCCATACTATTAATAGAAATTCATGTGCTATAACAGAAGTAAATAGTATATATATTACTGTGCAACTAAACTAGTAACAGATAAAGTCTTACCACAGTAACAAGGAGCAATAACAGAAAGGAAGGGAAGAAATCAAATGCCATCATAGATGCAGCAAACAGAGAAAACTACAAAGCAATTAAGACAAGATGTGTCACTGTTAGAAGCATATAGAAGATCAACAAATATACTCAGAAAGATAGACATGATAAAAGCAATGTGCAGTATCAGAACAGACCATGATTTATCACACACTATTGCAAATCGTAAATTAAAGATATCAGTACAGGCAGAAAAACTTAGTAGATATGCAGATAAATATAAAGGAAAAGTGCAAAATAAGCAATTTGTTGATGACCCAAAGAAGTTTTATACAGAATTGGGAAACAAAGCCAAAGGATTAGAAACACCACCAAAAAAGAGGTAGTACACACTTGGAAAAATATCTCTGAAGACCTTGTAGAACATAAAAAGAAACAGTAAGAATTTCAAATGTACAGAACATGAAATTGGATAAAGTAATGGGCAGAGAAACCGACACAAAATTAAAAAAGCTCTGAACTGGAAAATCCCAAGCCCAGATGCAATACCAAACTTCTGGCTAAAAGTATTAACATTTTTACACAAAGATTTAGCCTTAGTAAGAACTACTTATATGCGCATCCCAAACAGACACCAACATGGTTAACAACAGGAAAAATGGTATTCCTCCTTAAGAGTGAACTTGCAAGCTATCCTAAAAACTATAGGCCAATAACTTGCCTTTCGATGATGTATAAACTATATACTGGAATCAATGCCAACAGAATTTATAGTCATTTAGAAGAAAACTCAGTCATGGCAATAGATCAAAACCATAACAAAAGAAAGTCATATGGAACAATGCATCATTTATTGTTAAATAAAATCATAATAGAGAATTGTAAAAAAAGGAGAATAATCTAAGTATGTCATGGATAGATTACAAAAGCATATTTGATAGCATCCCAGATTCATGGATAAAGGTGTGCTTACAGATGTGTAAGATATACCCTACATTGAGCAATTACATTACAGTGACCATGAAACAGTGGCAAGCCACTTTGCTGCTAAGCCATGATAAAGGACAAATTAGTATCCCAGGGATAAAAATTCAAACAGGGATATTCCAGGATGACTCTCTGTTACCACTGCTCTTTTGTCTTGTCCTTAACCAATTAAGCTGTCTATTTAACAGATTAGGTGATGGTTACAATTTGGCTCCCAGAAAACAACAAAGTGTAAGGACTTATCATCTTTTTGTGGATGATTTCAAACTGTATAGTTCATCAGATGAGGGCCTGAAAGTACAACTACAAGTAGTCAAAACTTTCTCAGATGATATAAGAATGTCATTTAGTCTTGATAAATGTTCAAAAGTAACTTTTAAAGCAGGAAAGCTGCGGCACCAAAAAATATCAGTCTAATCTCTTCCTGATCAAACTTATAGTTTTGTGGTGACTGACTGGCGCCAAAGGGTATTGAATTGGTTGGATAGGAAAACAAGTAAAATGTCTCATGTTTATCAAATGATACATCAAAATCACTGTATACCAGGATTATATATTCCTCATTCTGAAGGGGGTATGGGCCTCCTCGAAACTAATTACATGTATAAATCTGTAGTCATAGGACTGCATACAAATCTGCTGACTTAACCAGATCCAAACATAATGAAAGTTTTAAAACATAAGGAGAACAAGTCCAAGATGACTTCCCTGTTTATTTTAACAGAAGCATATCTGTGTCAAGCAGGAATAGAAAGCAAAGCAGAAGTAAACAAAAAACAGGCAGCAACTGAATGTGCCGAAAACAAAAGCAAGACTATAAGAAGGACCAGATGAAAATGCAAGAAATATGGAAAGGACACAAATGCAGTTGCAAGTATAGAAAACTCCTGGAACAACATCATGTCAATCAGGACTTGCTGCAGGAATGGTTAAGGAGAGGTGCATTTAAACCAAAAGTTAAAAAGTTAATAATGGCTGCCGAGGATAGTTGACTTTATACATATTAGTTTACAAAGTCCATTGAACATGTAGGAGAAACAGACAAATACAGGATCTGCAAAACAGAACTGAAAATATTTGCACATCTTTTTGCCAAGTGTTTTACACTAATGGCAGATGGCCTGTATACTGAAAGGCATAATAATGTGGCAAGAAAGTTGCACAAATATTAAAATACTAAAGTAGCTGAGAAGCATTGGTAACATGAGCCACAAAGCATTATAGAGAATGATAA
Source organism: Protopterus annectens (assembly GCF_019279795.1). Taxonomy (NCBI): domain Eukaryota; kingdom Metazoa; phylum Chordata; order Ceratodontiformes; family Protopteridae; genus Protopterus; species Protopterus annectens. Next base: position 221,773,797 of record NC_056749.1, read on the forward strand.
AGTTTATGTCACATGAGATCACCCTTTGCAAACAGTTTAAAAAAGATGCTAAAAAAACAAATGTGGTATTCCATGAAAAGAAGACAAAAGTAGCATTCATCATTGAAGTTGCTATGCCCAGGGATTATAGTGTTTTATGTGCAGGGAGACACAAAGTCATAAAATACCAGGATTTGCAGGCATAAATGAGGGCGATGTGGAAGAAGGATATCCAGACAGTTCCAGTAGTAGTACGAGCAATAGGTCTCATAAAAAAAGAATTACAGTCATATTTTGATGTGCTACTGATACATGTAACTCTGTATAAATTGCAGGAGTCAGTTCTGGGCACACTGCGGTGCTGCAAAGGGCACTTTTGGCTAACATCAAAGATTGAAACAATGCTAATTTCACCAACTTGAATCATACTTTGACTTATTAATGGAATCAATTCCCATCATGGTATTAAATGCCCAAAAGACTTGGAGAAATTAACCCAGAATAAAAACCTAGCTCACTGATACATCCAGACGACATATGGCCTCTACATTCCTACTACCTCCTCTCCTCTATGCTGCACCTATCTTCAATAACCATCAAGTCTCACAACTACCCAAACCTGAGTAATGTTATAATAAAACAGCCAAATTTGCAGTAAACTATAACAATAGAACATACCTCTGCCTAGCCTCTAAGACTTTAGTTAGAACTACCACATCATTCAGCTCTTTCTCAGCTGACTGCAATGCACAGACTTCTCTATAATTTAGAAAGTTGCCTAGCACTACTTCCCCAATAGAATCTTACCCTGCAGAGAAAAATCACTAATCCCTATAACAAAGTCATCTAATAGTGCACGTGACTCTCTATATTCATATAGTACAGCTAAACTATGGAACCACACAGAAACATAGCTAGTTCAACCAGCCCCCTGGGCTGGTATTATGAACCAGTGCCCCCCTCATGGTCTTCAAGTGAAGAACAAAGAAAAAAAAAACACTTCACTGTAGTAAGCCGATCACATTTGAAGTGATCAGCTTATTACAGTTAAGCTAGATCCAGCAGCACCTCCCAGGTCCCTCCATTAAAGAGCATAAAAAAAATAAAAAACAGACATTCCTTCTACTGGTACACCAAAAAGGTGTCCATATGCATTAGCCCCTGCATTCAGGTCCCATTTCTATGCCTTACCCCCATCCTTCCTTCAACTTATTTTAGTAAAAAAATAATAATATCTTAATGTCTTCTTTTAAACTGCAGCAAGCAGTTACTACATTTTATAACCTGGCCTGATCAAAACACCATGGTACTCAAGTTTTAGTTTAAAAAAAAATCTTCAACAGTTGATACATTTTATACTCTTCCTGCACAGAGCACTATTGTGCTCATGTTTTAATTTAAAAAAAATCTTGTCTTTAAAGTTTAGCAAACTACTTGCTACAAATGTAGCAAACAGTTGCTACACTTTATATCTTGCCTACACGGAGTGCTACAGCGTTCAGGTTTTAGTTTAAAAAACAAGGTTTGTTTTGTTTTTTCTTTTTTAATTTTAAAATGTAGCAAACTGCTTGATACACTGTAGCAAACAGTTGCAACAGTTTAGACCCCACACAGAGTGCTACAGCACTCAGGTTTGACTGCAACTGCAATACTGGCATTAAAGAGAGCGCAGGATAGGTGATAGCTCCCCCCAACACTTTGCACCCAGGACAGTTTCCCCGCTTGTCTCTCCCTAGCTACAGTATTGCAACCACATCCCTCTACCACTGAAATCCATTCAGAATGCAAACTCATTTAAAACATAAGTAAAACTTTACCTATCAAATTACTGGATCTGCTCCTGTACATCTCCAAGAAAATACCATTATCCTTAGCATACCATAGCATCACACCATTTCTCTTCATTCAGATTCCTATGCCCCATAAACAGTCTTCACCAATACTTGAATATTTTTACTAGCATCTCCCAGCTATAGACATTCCCCCATCTCTGTACTTCTGATATAAACTTTATGATAGCCATATACATAATTCTCTTAACCTGCAAGTCCTAATCACATGATCATTTATCTATCTGACAAACCCATCATACCTCTCCATCTCTTAAAGCAAAAAATCTGGACAAAACCATAAATAATGGAGGGTTGAAGGTCCAAAAATAGGGACAATTTTTAAATATTGCTCTTACAAACTTTGAAAGTTGATAGAACAGGTTCATCATTAGTATGAAATTTCTGAAGAGTATGAAGTCGGAAACTCAAATGTCTTTCATTATTTTCTGAATTCAGACCTCAATGATTCATCAATAACTTGCCAAAAAACAGCAGTTTTGTGAGAAACAAGCCAAAAATGTGAGGTAAAAATATGGACAGTTGAGAGGTATGAACCCCACTAAGACACTTCTTCAAATGCTCAAGGTTTAGCATCTGCTGATACATAAGAATGTTTTATGCTGTAATAGTTGCGTTTTTTAAATGAATACAATCTGTTTAGCAAATGTACGTGCAAATGTTAGCATATATTATTAATGGCTGTGAATGTATATTACTGAAGGTATGTTTAAAGATATGTATAATATGTTGGAGCTTTTCTCTTCAGGCCACTGCTGAAAAAGGTTTTTTTTACTAAACCCAGTCAGACAAACCAGGTAAACAAAAGCAAAATAAAATAAAGTTTATTGCCCCCTTTACATCTGACTCTCAAATGCCAATCAGACCTCACAACTGTTGATATTTTGAAAGAATGTTTATATTTCCAGGCCTAATTTACTCCTGCACACAATTTACAGAATACCCCAACATCACATGTGCATTCTGAAGCTTAGTACACAGTAGACCACTCTACATGACCAATATATTAGTGGCAAATATAATTTAAAGAAAGAGGACACGCATCTTGCTTGTCCCTTTTTTTTTAATCAGAAAAAAATGACCTTGTGTGGTACAATTCTGGAATGCAGTTAAAGTCTACAAATGTTATACTGTCTCTTTGATAATACGCTTATATCTATCCATCATTTTTGTCACTCTATTGTTTAAATGTGTTTCTGAGCAGTATCCCACATTCCTACTAAAAGAAGAAAGAGTTATATGCTATTTGGTATTCAGAATTTAGGCTAACTAAATGTCCACATTTTTTGGCTGGATGTTCCTACTTTTCCAGGGCCCTTGTTCCTATTTTCAGTGTACCGCTCCTTGATTTTGAATGCTGAGAATCACCCAATTTTCCCCAAAACCTCATTTAATGTTTTTTTATCCCATAGTCAAGAAAAAAAACTGAGACATTCACTACAGGGAATTATTTATTTATTTGTTTATTTATTGAATGATTGAGTAATTGATTGTGCTTTTTACCCAGGAAGGAAGGCTAGTCTGAGGACTGTTTTCAACTACTACCCAGGTGTAAAAGCCAAGATTGTACAAATGATGAGTTGATATAGAGAAGTACAAAAAACTTACAATACATTTACAATAAAAGAAGTGTAAGAGGTGCAACAGGTAGCACACTCATCTTTGATTCTGAAAGGCCAGTAGGTTGTTGGTTGTATTCCTTGAATTGCTGACACTGCTGACTGCTGACACATTAGAGGGATGCTGCACTCCTGAGTATGTTGTCATTCAGATGAGACATTAAACTGAGTTCCCATCTGATTGAGTTGGTAGCTTAGGTGGGCGTAAAAGATCCCACAACACCTATTATAAAGAGTAGTTGTCCTTTATTTTAAAATAATCACACTCATTTACATTCCATATACATAATTTCCACTATATATAATATATACATTATTTACAATTTCCACAGAAAGCAACATAACGTCCCCTTGCAACCTCTTTAACAGAGAAAAACAGTCATTTCTCACTGTCTGACTCACTCTACAACTTCCATAACCAAAACCTTATTTTTTTAACATCATGGCTAAATCCCATTTTTCATTAATCATAATTTCCTTTACTCTTTGATTCCAAATCAACCATATTATATAAAACATTTTACCAATTATCTTTACACAGTTTCTACTTTTGTTTTTATAATATCAAAATTCAATCATGTCCATGCTTAATTTATTTTCTTCGGTGAAACCCTTCAAATAGTTCAAATCCAAAATCTTCTTCCATTAAATTTTAACTCTTCCCTAAAAACATGTTCACTAGTTTGAAATTCATTACAATAAATCCAGTTTCTATCCTTTTTACTTTTGTTAGGCATATTTGTCTTCACTGGTAGTTTTTTGTATTGTCAACCTCTATAAGAAATCTTGACACTCGAACATATCTTTACATCTTTACATACAAAGGAGGTGACTCTTTGGAATACTCTAATTTCCGCCCCATAGCATTACTGTCTCCTCTTGCAAAAATAATGGAAAAATGCATCCACAAACAGTTACTTAATCACCTGTTAAGCAACAATCTCTTAGCTAACTGCCAACATGGGTTTCGACCATTCCATAGTACTACCACAGCATTACTCTCTTTCACCGACTCAATTAACATAAATCGCAACAACAATACTCCCTCCTCAGCATTCTTCGTAGACCTGTCAAAAGCCTTTGACATGGTTAATCACCAACTCCTCTTACATCGCCTCAATTCCCTCTCTCTGGACACCCTCGCCCTAAGCTGGTTCACATCTTATCTTGCTAATCGCAAACAAGCAGTACTATGGGACAACCATCTCTCTGATCTTCTCCCAACCTCTATCGGGGTCCCTCAAGGCTCCATCTTAGGTCCTCTTCTGTTTTCCATTTTTATAAATGATCTTCACCTAGCCACTCCTTCATCTACTTGTATTCAATACGCTGATGACACCACCATCATTTGCTCTGCCTCTACCCAGACTGAACTTCACTCCCTTACACAAAAAACCTTCTCCACCATAGAGTAATGGTTCTCTAACCACTGTCTCCTCCTCAACCCCAAGAAAACCAAACTTCTCCTCTTTCCACCTACTCACCTATCTCCCCCTATTGATTTTACACTCACATCTAACAATGGTACCCTCATAGCTCCAGACCAAACAACAAAACTCTTGGGAATTACTATTGATAACCAACTAAAATTTGACTTTCATATCAACTCCACAATAAAACAACTAACAGAAAACTAGGTTCTCTCTACAGAATCAAATCTTTCTTAACACCTGAAGCCAGAACCACTATAGCGAGAACACACTTGATCTCCACCCTATTATATGCTTCCTCCATATACACTAATCTTTCTAAGCATAACCTCAATAAACTAGCCACATCATACAACAACATTGCCAGATTTGCAACTGCCTCTCCATATAGAACTCACCATTGTTTGAATCTAACAAAACTAGGGTGGTTGGAACTACCCACCTTATACAATTCTATCAACTTACCATCGCCCATAAAGCCCTGCATCACCCTGAGAACACACCAATGCTCTCCACCCTCATAAAACCCTATAACAACATGAAGAACCTCCGCTCCTTTAACAAAATACAGATTCAAACTTCCCGATCAAATAATCTAGCTGGTGACTCCACATTTTCCAACTCAGTTGGCAAAATTTGGAATCAACTTCCACCAGACCTCACATCCTTGACTACAATTCCACAATTTAAAACCAAACTTAAACTCTTCCTAACCAACCACTGGCTCTGCTCTTGCTATAACCCAGGGTAACCACTTTTCTGTCTCTTATTTTCCCTCAATCCTTTTCATCTGACCTCCCTCTCCTTTTCTTTCTACCCTAGCATATTCCACTTTCCACCTCTTAAATGTTTCTGTTACTCCCCCTCTTAAAGAGACAAAAAATTCTAAATGTTACTACTTATGTAGAAGGTAGAATCACCATAACTTAGTAAAGCATCTAAACCTATTCACCTGCTATGCCTCTAATTGTACTCTAATACCTAGACAGCCTGTAAAAGGTTTAAAGCAAATGTTTTTATTTTTTTTATTGTATAATTGTATAATTTTGTATATTCTTAACCTGTTATGTAGTAGTTAGCGGAGCTTTTCTCCTCGGGCCTCCACTGAAAATGGACATGTATCCAGTTGGACTAGCCTGGTTAACAAATGTAAAATAAATAAAATAAGTAAAATAAAATCTTCCTATTCTTGCTATAATTGCACTCTTTTTTTTTCTGTGTGCAACTCTTTCCATGGATAAATATGAAAATATTTTTCCATATTATTATACCATAATTTCCTCTCATTTTCAGTCTTAACATTTATCTTCCAAAGCATAATTTTATCCTAATTTTTATTTCATTATTATAACATGCTCTATTTCTTTTAAAATTTTAAAAATGCAACCACTTCAAACTTAATATCTGTATTAAAAGAGAAACATCTTTGTCCTTTAAGCATTTCAATACTGAATAAATGATTGGATTTATCAAACCTAGGCCTCCTTCTTTCTTATTAACATTTAAAACCTCCATTTTACCTGGGTTCGGTCTAGATCCCCAAATAAAAAATGATATGCTTCTTTCTCATATATTAAAGGAATACTAAAAACACCTGCTACATAAGCAATTCTAAAAAGTAAAATTGAATTAATTAAATATATTTTTCTGAAATGATAGTCTAAAAGATTTCCAAAACAGACAAGTATTTTTCATTTCTTCTAAGATTTTACCATATCATCTCTATATTTTCTTGTTTCCCAAAAATTCTTCCAAGAACTTTTATCATTGCCATATTAAATTGAATGCCCCCTATCATACCTTCAAAACTTAATCCCTGACTTTTTTATTTATAGAAAATCCTATTACCTGTATAATCTCTTATGAATACTTTATCACTAAGTTTACTATCAAAATCGTGAAAGCCAGAACAAAATCCTGCCATTCGCGCAAATCACAACTCCGAAAATCAGCAAAATAACACACTCAATATGTCGAATATAATGACAAATTTGAAGGATCGGCATTATACAACCTATGCCTTCCCCTGCACCTTTCAGAACACCAATGAATGTTGAACTTCTCAGCAGTACATACTTACTGCACAAGAGAAATGGCCATTTTTGCAGGGGAGCAAGCCCCCCTGCAACCCCCACACCCCCGCAAATAAAATATTCCAACTCCAAAATTGCACTGCAGTTTGGAAAAGGGTAATTACCAGATCCACACTGTACTGCAACCTGTAGTCATAACTGCAATCACATATGTTCAAATGTACAGTGGCATTTGTTAAACTGCACACTCGCCATAGTGCAGGTCTGTAAAACTGGAATCAAACAACTGTGGTTCGACATTCCCATTTCCGTCAAACACGTACTCAGCATTTTCAAAGTAAACCTTATCACTATACTCATTCTTATCCTATATTTTGCAGCAAGAGTGCATATGTTAACAAAATTGGCATATTTTTCCCCTTCATTACAAATATAACTCATGCTTCCCATTTGTTTATTCACATGTATGGAAATTACGTTCATTACTACCACAAATATTATATCACCCAAGGGAAACACTTGTTTTATACCTTTCTCAAGCAGTATATTTTTACTTAACCAACCATTTACTAATGCCTTAACTAGATTAACTATATTAAACCTATATGCTGTAAACCGCTTATAATACATGCATCAAATATTTCCATAATACATTATGCTGAATTGAATCAAAATACTTATATCCCCTACCGTTATTTTTCCTTGATCATTTCTATACAGTATATCATCTACTAATTCCTTAATTATCAATAACAATTTTTGCACTCTTTTTTCTTTTATACCATAGATATATATATATATATATATATATATATATATATATATATATATATATATACAGATCTAGGACATTTGACCGAATGATCAAATGTCCAAATCCATTAAGTGCAAGCATACTTACATGAAAGTGCTTTTCACCAAAGAAGCACTTTCGCGTAAGTATGCCTGTTGCTGAGGCAGTACTACAGTGCGGGTAAGGGAAAATTCCCTTTTCCCCACTGTAGTGCAGTCTCAAAGGGAGAATATTAAAGTAGGGGGTGTGGGGGGAGCCCCTCTGTAAAAACATAAATGTAGTGTTTTTTTTTTTTTTTTATTGACATGCCTTTTTTTATTGACACACTGTCATTAAAGTGTGTTCAGTGGATATGGATTTGGACGTTTGATCATTCGATCAAACATCCTAGATCCATATATCTATATATCTATATATATATATATATATATATATATATATATATATATAAATTCATTTATAATTTTACTTACTTTCTGTTCCTTTTTTTTTGTAAAATTTTCATAAAAATGTTATAGTCCATTTTATTTAATAGTATTGGTCTCAGTTCTGTATATCACATTTATCAACTTTTTCCATATAAATTTAACTACCCCACTATTCTTTATACAGAAATCCAATAGCTAGCCATTCAATACCATTAAAAACATTTTTTTAATTTAATGTCATATTCTTATACATCCCATATTCTAGTCCATCCAGACCTGCTGCTGATTCTAGGTTAACCACTTTTAATACATTCAATAACACTAACTACATGCCCTACAGTTCACCTCGTTAGTCTCTAAACCTCATGTAGGAGAAACTTTTCTTCCCAAACCAGTGGAGTATTGAGTATGAGCAAGATACTCAAATAAGTAAAAAAAAAAAAAAAAAAAAAAACTTGAAACATTTATTTAAAAAGTATGTTGAATGGATTAAGAGCTTTCATTCCTGAACTGGAACTTCATCAAAATCTGTCTTCCTAATACTTTATTTCATTTTATAGTGAATCTTTTAAAGGGCCATTTGCTAAAAAAAAAACTTTACAATTAAACATATTCAAAAGCACATATGTATTCATTATTGTATTGTTTTTAATACATTATTTTAACACCATTCATAAATCAATAAATAAAAAAACAAAAATGGTCTTTATAAAAAAAAAAAAAAAAAAACAAATCCAATAATCATTTGCAGAAAATCTCTGTTCAACTTTTGAAGCCCATATAGTAAATCAGTAACAATCCACATACGCATTAAAACCCCTTAAAGTTCTGTTGACCGCAATTTTAAAGCAGGATATATTGAAACCATTTAATTTAACCCCGGTGAATATATTGCATTTAATCAGAATTGCCATATACGTTCCCTAAACTCTAACCTAACTACAAATCTCCACCCTTAAGATCTTGGGGAACTTTTTCAATTATGCCAAATTTAAATGAACATCACCAACTTAAGGAATGTTTATACTTATTAATCATCTTATTTTTTATGTCATACATGTGCTCATAAATCCTTTAAATAAAGCATGTTCTGTTTTTTCTGACATAAAAACAAGTGCAGCCTTCACACATTGCAATGTAAACCACCCCACTGGTTTTACAGTTACACTTAGCCAGCCTAATCTTACTGTTTAAACCATTATCAATGGTAATTTCTTCCCTGATGAAAATACGGGACCATTGTTTACAAGTAACACACATATTGGTTCCTGATCTGGCCATTATATTACCCCTAGTTGTATTAATCTGTGCCAAAAATTGTTTTATATTGATTGCTGTTTTAAAAGCAATTGTTTGTCTGACTTCAGGATATCAGTCAATGATGGACATGTACTAATAATAATCCAGTTTTATTAATAATTATCTCTAATTTTCTGTGCACATTCATTATATTCCAAAATAATAGCCCTGCCATAGTTTTGCATCCTGGTTGTTTTCTCTTCCTTATATTCATTCCCCATAATCTCCCTATTGTTTGTAATTCCTAACAGGAGGTTTGAATCTTAAAACCCAATCTGTAAGAATGGACTTGCTTTTTTCTCTAATAAACTTAACAGGTTATCGCCTCTCCATGAATAGGTGGTCTAACTGTTGAAATTCTACCTCAACATATTCTTGTTGCAAAGTCATACGTGCAATCTGAATGAATTGCCCTTTACTAGACTTTTTTCTGACTAATAGGATGGTAAGTTTTATAATGTTAAACATGAATTACTGAATGTTGGTTTCCTAGGTTCATAGGTTCATATAGACCTTTGAGGTGAAACTACCTTGTCTTAAACTTAGCAGTGTGTCTAGGTAATTCATATTAGTGCTGCTGAAATCCAACAATAATTGCAAAAATGTAGTAGTATTGTTCTAAAAGCTAACAAATCCTTCTAGCATTTTCCTTGTGTTTGTCCAGATGATAAAAATATCCTCCAGATAGTGTAAATAGAATTTAGAATATTTATAATAAATTGAATTGAAGACATGAAGTTTTTCCCCAAGCCAGTAAAACTAAATTTGCATAAATTGGGGAACACATTGTACCCATGGCCACTTTTAATACCTTTTCTCATTCCTCTATCATAATTTTCTTTTCTAGATCCTTACTATCTTTATCAGAAAAAGTACCTACTTTCCATTTCTTATTGGTTTTTATTCTCTGTCCTTTAAAAGATGTCTTACTATATTTATTTACAGTTTCCATAATTTTCTCTTGTGTATTATGTATTGTACCTAATGAGTCTTTCATTTCTCTCATCATACTATTATTCTCTTTAATTATTTTAATCAAATATGGTGCAATTTTCTCTTTTGAATGCAAAAAAAAAAATCTTTGCTTATACAATAAATGTTCTATTGTTTCTTGTTTAACTCGTATAACCCCTGTTCTTTAATACAAAAATCATTTTTTCTAAACTGTCAATAATAACATTACTTAACTTTTTATACTTTATTTTCTATCCTTTTATTTTTCTTTTTTCCCGTATTAAATAGCTCCTTTATATTTCTGTTCAAAACTCAACCACTATTCAAACCAATCCTTATAAAACTCTTTCATTTCTACATGATCTTGCCATAAGTTAAATATATCAGCCTTCCTTTTATCATCCAATTTCACCTCATTTATTCTTTTTAAACCATTCCTTATTCTTATATACTCAAAATTTCCTTTTAACACAATCATAATTGCCCAATGATCTGAAATAAACTGTCATCAGAACATTTTCTTCTACTATTAATAAACCTGGAGAAATTAAAAAATATTTTCAGTTCTCTTGTCTCCTCTACTATATGTCCACGTATTTTTCCTACAAATTCTTAATTGTCCATATTTTATAATATCCTACACTAATATAACATCATAATATTTCTTTCAGCTGTCTTACATTACAATTACAATCTTCTACTATAATTATTTCCGTATTTATAGCTACAAATAGAATAATGATTCTAAACATCACTTCTCTCTCTCTTTTTGTCACATATGCATAAATTGCAATAATTTTAAAAATGTTATCCTTCCATCTTACATCAAGAATTGTTGTTGTACCCACCATAGCAAGTGTAATATCTAGAAGTTTTATTGTATCCTTATACAGAATAATTATCCCCAAACAAGTCTCTCTCCCTAAATTCCAAATTACATTTTTCCCTACCACACTTCTGTTTGACGTCTCTCTACTTGTGTTAAAAATCTAATTTCTTCTAATATAATATCACTGTCATTCTTTTTACACCACTCCAAACTTTCTATTCTTCTTACTAACTTCTTTAAACTATTAACATTTAATGCTAAGACTTTACAGGTGATATTGCCTTATTTCAGTCATATTCATCCCTTCTCTTTCTTTTTTTTTTCCTTCTTATACCCTTCTGTAATTTTTCTTTCTCTCCCATACCCTTTTACCAATAGAATTTATTTTTTGCTTTACTAAATTCCATTTCATATCCTCACTATCACTTAACCCTGACTCTTCTTCCTCACTTTTATCTGTATTAACTCCTTTATTCTTATTTTTTGTAATTCTTGCTCTCTCACTTATCTACCTGTTTTTTCTTGTTCTATTTGCATTTCCACTATTTCTAGCTCCTTCCCTACATGGTCATTCTATTGACTTTTAAAGTTTCTACTGTTTCTGACCCTATCTCACTTACTTTTTCTTCACATCCGCAGTGTCCCTTTTTGTTACATTTAAACATATTAATTCACAGTTCCTTATATCATGTCTTTCCATACAGTTATTAATCAAAGAGTTAGTTTTTCCACATAGAAAACATGTTTTAGGCTGCCCCCAATATTTCACCTTGCCTTTGTCACCTTCAGCATTTATAATACTTGGAATATGTACAATGTCCTCATTTTCAATTTTCCAAATTACATTGCATTAAGTTTCAGTATGAATAAGGTATGCATTGAGGACTGACAAGTTTACTTGCAAATCAGTTTAAAGCTACAGATAGGTAAAATAATGGTATAGAAGAGACAGAATAGATTAAGTACAGTATTTAAGAAAATATATAATAGAATAGATAAGTATTAGTAGGTTAGTAATGAGAAATGGGGATACAGAGAAGAAGATGAGTTTTGAATAGGACTAGTAATGGGGTGATGTTAAAGTAAGTGGGAAGGGGAAGATAAACAGAATAGTAACAAAAGACAGCAGGGTAGTATAGATGGTATAAGTGAGGAAAATGGGAGGGCTGGTATCTAAGTAAGATAGGGAAGCAGAAAGGAAGAAATGGTTACTGGCAGACTAGGCAGGGGTATGAAGTAGATTATGGAGACGCTAGACAGGGTTATGGCAGGAGCGAGCAAGGTGTTAAGGAGTCTTTCTTTTAGTAGTTTTCTTTTTGAAAATGTAACAATTTGGTATGGTTCTGATGTCTAAGGGGATTCTGCTCCAGGCTAAGGCCACTGCACAATTGTTGTAAGTATATAGATATACAAGAGTAGTTTTTTAAAGCTCTGGAGGGAGTGGTTAGGGATATAATAGATGATAATAGATGAGATGGATGGCAAGAAGTAGGTTTAATTAGTATGAAGTGTGTAAGGGCTAGTTAAGAGAAGAGGAGGAGATAGTGAGGTAGTTCAAGACAGTTTACGTTTTTCAGAGATAGACAGTAGTTAGAGTTGAAGGGCTGATTAGCAGCAAATCTTGCAATTTCTTTATAGCAGAATTCCATTTTGGTTTTTAAGATGGATTGTATGTTGGTCAGAATGGGAAAGGTATAGAGTAGAGTGGGAAATAGAGAAGCATTAGCAAGAGAGAGTCTGGAGTCATTAGATAGGAATTTTGTTTAGATCTATAGAGCAAGCAAGTTTCTGGTGAGTTTTTTTAATGCAGTTTTGGATATGGGATCATACTTAAGTTAATCATCAATGATAATACCTAGCAGTTTGGTATGTACAACAACTTCTGTCCTTAGTATTATCAAGAGATTTTAAAGTAAAGTTCGGTTTATAGTGGGATTCAGTTTTTGGGAGAAATAGCAGTAGTTGACCAGTATCAAAAATAATGTTACAAAATGTCTCTTTGTTTATATGTATAAAAGCTCTTACCTAACTTGCTTTAAGTCCTAGTGTTGTAATTACCTCATCCCATACCTTATATCTGTTCAATTCAGTATCTTCCTTATTTTCAATATGCACTGTAAAAAGTCTCTTTTCTTTATATGTTACTTTTTCTTCTTTTCCTTTTTTCCGTATGAACCTTCACCATCTCTGCATAGGATTTTCCTTTTACTGCCATCTCTTCAACTTGTTACCTGTTCTCCTCCTAAATTGTATCCATTAATTCACACCAGGAAACATCTTTACTGCTCTCTGGTTCAATCATATTGACTATATCTTTGAGTAACTCATCATCCCGCAACCCTCCTGATTGGAGGGTTGTTGCAACACATTCTTGTGTTGCTACCTCTTCTTCAAAGAGTTTTTTTAAAAAAAACATCCTCAGAATCCATCAGAGGCTTAGCCATCTTTTCCAGATCGGCACACAGTCCTTGAAAAGACTCAACTGCCTTTTCTAACTCAATAACAGCACCATCTCACTCTAAGCAAGGTTCACCTGCCTTTTCTACAACATTTAACACCTTTATCACAGTGATCTCCTCATTCATCTCACAACCCATACTGGCAACAGTAAGACAGAAGACAAAAGTAGCACTGATCATTGAAATCGTTACACCCAGTGACTACAGTGCCTTGTGTACAGAGGGACGCAAAGTCATAAAATATCAGAATCTGCAGGCAGAAACAAGAGCAATGTTGAAGAAAGATACCCAGACAGTTCCAATAGTAGCAGGAGCAATGGGTCTTATAAAAAAAGAATCTAAAATTGTATTTAGATTTGTTACCAATCCATGTAACCCCATACGAATTGCAGGAGGAGTCATTACTGGGCAAATTGCGAGTGCTGTGAAGAGCACTTTTGGCTGACATCAAAGATTGAAACAATACTAATTTCATCAACTTTAATCATACTTTAACTTAGGAATGGGGTCCATTCCCATCATAGTATTAGAAACCCAAAAGAGTTGGAGAAATAAAAAAGGGCAACTTCATTTTTCAGATGATATAAGAATGTCATTTGGTCTTGATAAATGTGCAAAAACAACCTTTAAAGCAGGAAAACTGCAGCACCAAGAAAACAGTTTGGAACAAGAATGTGATATGAAAGAACTTGAGCAAGAGGGAGTGTATAAATGTTTGGGAATTAATGAAGGATCAACAATAAAACATGAACAAATGCAAATAAAACTTTGTAAGGAATACTTCAGAAGACTTAAATTAATCCTGCAAACAGCATTGACATCTAGGAACAAAATCCAAGCTATAAACCAAGTTGCTCTTCCTGTCCCAACTTACAGTTTTGGAGTGATTGACTGGACCCAAAATGTGTTGGATAGATTAGATAGGAAAACAAAAAGGATGCTTCATGCTCACTAAATTATTTATAAAAATCACTGCATACCAAGATTATATATTCCCCGTTCCAAAAGAGGGATGGGCCTCATTAAAATTGATTACATATATGGATCTGCAATCATGGGACTCCACACATATCTGCTGACCTCACAAGACCCAAACCCAGTGAAAGTTTTGAAACATGTGGAAAATAAATCTAAGATGACTTCTCTGCTTAATCTAGTAGTAGCATATCGGCATCAAGCAGGAATGGAAATCAAACCAGAAGTAGATAATAAGCAGGCAGCAACTGAATGTGCCAAAAAACAAAAGAAAGAATATAAGGTGGAGGACCAGATGAGAAGGCAAGAAATTTCTTTATTTGACTCCTTGAAAGGGAAAGATTGTCATGATTGTCTCTTGATTATCCTATATGTAAATAATTTATTCACCATTATATCCAATGAATATGGTCTAAGAGCCATTGAGACTATTTTGGTGGACAATATGGTGTTTAGTATGCATATGAATCAATTGATATGTAAATTACTCAGAATAGTTTTGGAAAATAATGTGTTTATGTATCGAGGTCAGTTCTATCGATAAAGGCAAGGTGCTGCCATAGGCACACCTTGCACCAATTCATATGCAAATTTAGTTCTTGCTCACTGGGAAAACACGGTGATTTTTCATGGATCTATATTACATGATTGAAGCTTTACTTAACCGAATAATTAAAGTTCGAACTTGTAATATCGGAACCATAAATTGTTGAACGGCCGATTTAACCTAGGGAAACACTTCCTTTGGCCGTTCTGTAGAGTATGCCTGTTTCTCCAATTTGGAGCAATCTTGGAGTTGGTATATTTAGGTAGGAGGGGTGTGGGGGGGGCACAGATTTCAGATGTAAAGTTTTTTTTTTTATTCGGCCAAGGGAAGTGTTTCCCTTGGCTGAATCGGCCATTCAACAATTTTAGCTTTCAACATTACAAGATGAGCTTTAGTTATTCAATTAACTAAAGCTTTGATGTTGTAATATAGATGCTTTTTCATAATGATCATGTATTGAAAACACATTTAGCACATTATGTTAGGTTTGTGGACAATGTGTTCCTGTTTTGGGAAGGTTCCAAAGATGACTTAAAGTCATTTATTGATTATTTGGAAGCTTCTACAGATTTGTTTGAGTTTTACACTAAATAGTTCGGAAGCAATGATTGATTACTTAGATGTACACCTTTCCAAGGAGCATGATGGTCATATACAAAGATCTTTATATAAAAAGAAGTGTTGAAAGAATAATTTATTAGCATTTGACAGCATGCATCCGAGGCACACATTTAAGAATATTGTAAAAGGGTAAGTACACAGAGTATCTCGATTGTGTACAGAAGATAAACAATGTGAGGATGAAATTGACAATATGAAGTTGTATGTAAGTAATAGAAGTTACAAGAAGACTGTTATAGATAGGAGTGTTGATGGTAGTAAAAAACAGAATAAGTAGAGCTAAACCATGGTTCTCAGAAAGAGATGAAAATGGGGGAGCCAATCATAATGGGAGTGATGGTGTGAATAATAAATTGCATATGACAATTAAATATACTAATAATATTGGTGAGATATGTGAAATTATTAAAAATAATTGGAAGGTATTATTAAAAAAAGCAGCAAATATAGTGGGGTAGAGACCATTTTTTTGGATTCAAACGTAATAAGAATTTAAAGGATTTACTTTGCAATGAATGCAAGTTATCTAAGAGTCATTATTTTACCTCACAAAGTGTAGTCACATTTGCCTGCAGGCGATGCAAGGCATGTTCATACATTATGAATAGTAATCTATTTATATACTCTTTAACGATGAGGAAGTATGTATTTAATCAGTATGCTGATTGCCATACAAGCAATCTCATTTATTTGGCTCATTGTAAGATGTGTCATTCTTTCTATGTGGGCAAGACCAATTGTAGATTGAAAGACAGTATATTAAAGCATTTATTAGCTATAAGGTTACAAAATAATAATAATGGATTATATCAACATATATATTGTGGCCATGTATTTATGTTTATAGTGTTACAAACTATCAAATTGAATGTCGGGGGCTGATGTGAATCTTACTGAATATAACAAAATGAAATGGATTATTGAGCTAGGAGCAGACAAAGCACCTGGCCTAAATGGTGTTATACCACTAAAACCAGCCCTTAAGAGGCGGAGATTTCAATATTAAGTGCTGATTGGCTGTTTGATTTTAAATGCTTGCTTAAATACTGGTTTTATGGTCTGCATATTTATCTGATGAAAGACTAGACTCAAAACCACTTATGATCTGTTGTTTAGCTCATCTTATTAGATGTTTTATTGATACATCAGCCTGTTTGGCTGCCTACTAATTACTTTATTTCATTTATAGCCTTTGCTTGTGAACAGTAACTTTAATTGAGAACATCCTTATAATTTTTCATTTATAGCCTTTGCTTGTGAACAGTAACTTTAATTGAGAACGTCCTTATAATTTTTTGACCTTAATGCTGGTTGTGACATACTAATGGCATAAGGACTGTATCGTGAAAGGCATAATAATGGAGGCATAAAGCATCATAGAAAATAATGAAGTCTACACCACATGGGATCACCCATTACCAAAAGTTCAAAAGACAGATGCCAAAAAAACAGATATAGTGGTCCATGAAACGAAGACAAAAGTAGCATTAATCATTGAAATCACCACACCCAGTGACTACAGTGTGTTGCGTACAGAGAGACACCAAGTCATAAAATATCAGGATTTGAAGGCAGAAGTGAGAGCAATGTGGAAGAAAGATACCCAGACAGTTCCAATAGTAGTAGGAGCAATGGGTCTTATAAAAAAGAATCTACAGTCATATTTAGACATGTTACCAATGCATGTAACCCCATACAAATTGCAGAAGGAGTCATTACTGGAAACATTGCAGGTGCTACGAAGAGCACTTCTGGCTGACATCAAAGATTGAAACAATACTAATTTCATGAATTTTAATTGTACTTTGACTTAGGAATAGGGTCCATTCCTGTTATAGTATTAGAAACCGAAAATAATTAGAGAAATGAAAAAAGCAACTACATTATTTTTAATTTTACTACTTGCGACTACCTCCATGTTTTCTGTTTTCTTCCTGCTTCTGTAAGTCACATCCATTCTCAGATCAGAATCATGATGTGCCACCACAAACCACATCCTCATACGCAAAAGAGTAGGGAAAGTTCCCCATTGCCCTGGCCAAATTTTTCTTAGTGACAGAAATACCACCTCAGGTCTTCCCTGAGAAAGAGGCCAATAGTGTAGTGGTGCTAACCCAAATAAAATGAAATAAACAAAATAACTAAATGACATTTGAGTTCCTGTATGGATTACAACATGAAACATATTTGTCCCAGGGCTTCCACCTGTGTCCCTCACTGACAGGGGTGACAGGTGCTGATTGAGCGTTCTCTTTTGGGGATAAACTATTGGCTAAGCTTGTAAGGGCCCCAGAGCCATTAGCCTAGTAATCTCCTATGATTCTATACATTTGTGGAGAACCAGAGGCATGTAAACAATGAGAAACTACTTCTAAGATGCATGTGATATATTCTTATTGAAACTAATACTCAAATCTGAACCATTTTATAATACACATGTAAGCATTACATAGCATAGATACATTATAGGCAAGTGAGGAATAACACAGAACAGAGTTAAGATGGACCAAGCTTGACAGCTCAGGGAAAACAGGGAAAGCACGTGGTTTATGTTTATGTATTTTCTGATTTATTGTTCATCTTTAATTTGGAAATGGTGTGATGAGATAGTTAATTGTTTTACTTAGAATCTTGTTAGTGGTAGGTTACTGGAATTTTAATGACTACCCCTTACCTCGCCCCATTCCCACATCTGACATGCATTTTCATAAGGCCATTAAGACCAATAATAACTGTCAGTGCATACCTCAGTACTGTTAAACCAGACCTGTTAATCTGGTGTTGGTACTGACCTCACATACGACATTTAATGTGCCACTAAAACACAGAATATGATTATTGGCATCTCTTGCTTGCATAGCTCTCAACCTTCCATCTCCAGTCCCTCATAATATGGAACAACTGGACAAAACATAGAACTCTTACTAACAACTTCAGCTAGAAAGTTCACAGGAAAGGTAACATGAGTACCTCTGCATTTCTTAAAAGTTTTTTGGATTAATTAATATGATTCAATACTATATACCATGGATATTAATTTAAAAAATTCTTAACACTGACTGTGGAAGAACATTTATTGTGGAACAACAAAGAATATGGACTTTTTAAGAAACAAAATGAGGAAAGTTCCTCATAAGGAGGAGTGAGATATGCTTGCTTGTATTTTCTTTTACCCTGAGGAGGACACTTAAACTGAATTGTGGCTACAGTTCTGCATTACAGAATTAATGGAATCAATGTGGAATGACTATGAAAGTTCTACTGCAACTGTCCTGCTACCAGCATTCAAAACAAACTTTGCCATGCATATGCTTAGGACTCAGAAGATTAACAGTGTTTGCACTGTAAATGTTTAAAGCTCTCTATTCTGTGACTGCATTTATTCTGAAGATATGAAATCCTAATCCTTATAGTGTGTGTGTGTGTGTGTGTGTGTGTGTGTGTGTGTGTGTGTGTGTGTGTGTGTGTGTGTGTGTGTGTGTGTGTGTGTGTGTGTGTGTGTGTCTATATAGATATATATATATATATATATATATATATATAGATATAGATATATATGGGTTCCGTTCAGAAGTTCAAAATACTGAAATCTCGAATTTCAGTATTTCAAGCCCAAGAAGCCGAATCCACATAATAAAAGTTTAGAAGAGCAAAATTTAAAACCTCAAATACCGGAGATTTTGAATTTCATGCCTCTGAAGTTCCGCTATGGTCATGTATTCAGGTAAGTGTGTGTGTGTGTTAAGGGGTTTGGTTAGGGGCTGTGGTGTGTGTCAGTGTTTTGTTGCTGTGATGCATGTGTGCAAAGAGAAAGTAGCTTGTGTTGTGGTGTTTTTGTGTGTGTTTGTATGTAGTGCGACCTCGGAGTGAGAATATTTAATTAAGGGGGGTGAGGGGTGCAGGGGTGCTTGCCCCCCTGCTTTCATGTAGTAGAGTGATTGTGTGTCTTTGTGTGGTGGATGGTGTGTGTGTGTGTGTGTGTGTGTGTGTGTGTGTGTGTGTGTGTGTGTGTGTGTGTGTGTGTGTGTGTAATAAAATTGCGAAATTCAAAACTTCTGGTATTCGAGGTTTTGAATTTCACGGTTTTTAGTTTTCGTTGTTTTGTGGATTCCACTTCTTGGGCACGAGATACTGAAATTCGAGATTTCAGTATTTCGAGCTTCTGAAGTGAATATATATATATATATATATATATATATATATATATATATATATATATATATGGATCTAGGATGTTTGATCGAATGATCAAACGTCCGAATCCATAACCACCGAACGCACTCTAATGAAAGAGCTTTAACCGAAAAAGCGCTTTTGTTAAAGTGTGTCAATAACAAAAAAAAAAAACCACTACATTTATGTTTTTGCAGGGGGGATTTGCCCCCCTGCACCCCCATGTGCCCCCACCCCCCTACTTTAATATTCTCCCTCCGAGACCGCACTACAGTGGGGGAAAGGGAATTTTCCCTTACCCGCATCATAGTGCGGCCTCGGCGACAGGCATACTTACGCAAAAGTGCTTCTTCAGTGAAAAGCACTTTTGCGTAAGTATGCTCGTGCTTAATGGATTTGGACAGTTGATCAAATTATTTGATTCGATCAAACGACCTAGATCCATATTTATATATATATATATATATATATATATATATATATATATATATATATATATATATATATATATATATATATATATATATATATATATTTTTTTTTTTTTTTTTTTTTTTATTCAACTACTCCTAAACAAAAACATTGTTTTTTGGTATCAAGCAAAAAGTTTGTATTATTCCCAGACCTTTATAAATTTCTGAGCATCTTAATATCATAACTGAAAAGGTCGCTGCTTTCAAATATATTGGGATATGTTTGGACCCTTCCCTAAATGTTCATCTCCGTCTGGATAATACATACAGAAAGATGAACTCTCTCTATTATTCTGGATAATAGAATTTTGCCATTTATTTCCAGAAATGTCATAGGTAAGGGCATCTTACTGGTTCATCAACAATATGGCCGCCTTCTAATCACTACAGCCTCCAGAAGAAGAACACCCTCCACCATTCAGACCATCTTAAACTCCATGTCCAGGTTTCTCTTTCTTTTACATAGAAACAAGCACCACAGACTCATGTCAATGTGCTGACTTTCTATATGCCTCACAATTGCTCAAGCTTATCAGAAATGAGACTGTCTCCCCTTTAGCCTCCATACTAATTTGGGATGCAACATCATATACTCTAATAAGTCTTAACCATTCATGTCCACTTCTCTAAACCTCTCAAACAGGACATTGGTGCACTGACCATGCCTTTTTTGTTCTTGGAGGTAAACTTAAACTGTTTTGTCCCAGTTGAGTGGTGCACTGCAGTGCTGATACCCCTCCATAAGGGTGACCCGACAACCAACCCAGGTAATTACAGACCTGTATGACTTATAAGCCTCATCTGCAAAGCCATGGGGCATATAGACTGGCTAAAAAACAGAACCCACACACTGCAAGTTGCAGGTGCCTCATCAGAAAATATGAAAGTGACCAGTATTGTCCCTCAGGGCTCAGTGGCAAGGCCTCTCCTGTTTGGTACTTATTTCTTAGATCTCCAAGCAGAGAGACAGCCCACAGTTAATTCTGTTGTAAATATTGTACATGCTTGTACACAAGTGTACTTTTTGCTGTCATTATTCTTGCTGTAATCATACATCTGTCCATTTTGGTTCACCTTGCTTCACGTAATCACATTTTTTTCATTGAAATTTATTTTACTTTTTTCCTTTGTGATCTGAGTCATGCCTAAGAAGGATCTTTGAACCAGAGCAGCTACCTAGTTAACAAATACATAAATACATAAATAATATAAATAAAGAATTCTGTCTGACAGAGGGTTATTTTTGGTCATCCTGTAACACTCAAACACTCCAAAAAGAACTCTCCTAGTGAACTCCTAAGGTACTAAAAATAGACTCAAATTAAATGCTGAAAAGTATAACCTCATTACTTTTGGTAGACAACTCCTGCACTCATCATAATGTCTAGACAACAACATTTACAAAATGAAAATTTATTTAGGAACCTAGGTACTTAGTCTGGCAGCTCCTTCTCTCTTGACCATCATGTAGCAACAGTTGTCAATAAATCCTTTTATTTAACCCAGCTAATTACCAAAGGAATATTGTTATGATCTAAAGAAGTAATCACTCCCTCATACTCAAATTGAACAGGCCAATTACTGTGTTCAATGTCTCCTTTGGGATTGTATCTCACAAAACATATCAAATAGTTAGAAAGATCGCAAAGGTTCCTAACCAAAAATATCACGTGCCTAAAGTCCCCAAACTACCAAGAGATGCTAGACTCTCTATCACTCTACAAGTCAAATATCTCCATCAATACTAAAACCAGGGACATAAATCTTCACCAACAAATAAATAAAACATGGTGGAGGGACAGGTTTATAATACAACACCTCCCAACCCTGTAGAATAAACTTTCCCTGCACATTAATCAGTATAACTCACTGTTGTCCTTTAAACATAACTTATATGGCACAATGAGTATCCATAAATGTATTCCAAGACTGACAAATGTGACCCTCTTGCAGAAAGGAGGTAGAACCTGAGATAGGGTACTGTCAAAGTGTGAATGGTCATAAGACTAAGTGGTCTTGGAATATCTATGACTCTATGAATCTGAACTATGGGACTCTCTCCCCTCCTATCTTAATGATTACTCTTCATATCCACATTCCACTCACAAATAAAAGCCCATCTTAAGTCACAAGGTAAATGTAAGTGCTCTCTGTCTCTGTGGTCATATAACCTTACCTCCTCCTACTTCTACTAATATACCTTTTGTGTTTGTGTTTGGATACTCCTTCTGGGCCCATCTCATTTGCTCACTCAACTGAGTGCAGTGAGATCATATTCTGATTTCAGGCACTCCTACTTTGTACAAAGAGACCATCTGGGAAACAGAAAAAAAAATTAAGCTTGTTTCCTGCCTTTCCTGTTAAGTGGTATAGACTGTTTGTAGGCTTCTGAGCCCCCAAGCCCTTCTGTGTTGGAGGAAGCCTTCTAGCTTAGTTTTTTTTCTTATAACTAGCCAGTTTTCTAGTTTCAGCACTCAAATCTGTTTCTTTGAACTCAGCACTTGTTCAGAACTCATTGTAAGCACTACATAAGCTGCAGATTACTACAGCACTCAACTTTCCTCACTTGTCTAGTGGAAAGCAGTTTTTAGTACTTAATAAATAAGCACTTATCCAGGCATGTCTAAGGGTCAGCTCCCAGTGATTTCTCCTGTCTACCTGATGAATCTGGGCATCTTGGGGCAATGCAGCAATTGCCTCATGTACACAGACAACCCTCTCCTCCTACCACCCAACACTACAACCTGTGAGAGATGCACTTATATAGCCAAACTGGAAGCAAAGCTCTCTTCACCCAAGACTGGACTAGACAGTCAAGAGGAGAAGGTAAACACTTGCACCACACCACACTCATCACATAGTCCCTCAAAACCTACACCACCAAAACACACACATAGAAACACAAAACACACACCTACATTCACGGAGGCTCTCAATAAAAACCTGCCCAAGCATCAGGGACATCCAAAGCATAAACGCAAGCAAACTCCACCCCCCAACACAACCCAAATGACACATAGCCCACAAACTCAGTGTGCCACTCAACCACAGCCCATAAGGCATAACAGCATACCCAACACTCTAGTCATTGGTGACTCTATAGTCAGGCACACTGATGTTCCACTCATTAGACTAAACAAGGAGAAAGTTACTGTCAGCTGCCTGTCAGGTGCCAGGATCCGCCACATAACACATGCTCTCAGGGCACTCCACAATAAGTACAAATATGACACTGTCATTGTCCATATTGGTGTGAATGACCTGAGACGTACCTCCCTGGACTACATGAAAAGAGACATGGAGGAGCTCTCCTATCTTTTATCCCAGGCAGGTATGACCCTAACCCTGAGTAGCATCCTGCCATCACCCAGAATGATACCACAGTACAAGGACAAAATGATTGACTTCAACAATTGGCTAAGCTTCTGGTGTCATTCTAAGGCGATCCAGTATTTGTCTGCCTGGGATGACATGATTGACCGTCCATGATGCTTTGCCAGAGATGGTCTGCACCTGTCGCCCTTAGGATTCCGGATACTGGTTAAGGCTCTTGCCACCCCTATAGTGCCTTTTTTAGGCAAGGTTCAAATGACAAATTCACCACCATAAAGGTACAAGCAAGCAAAATCTGAGGGTAATGCTACTCAATGCTAGAAGTCTAAACCTCAAAATGCACTCACTCGAGGCACTCCTTAAAATGGAGAACATTGACATCTGTGCAGTGACAGAGACCTGGTTCAAAGCTCCAGAGAGCACCCCTGCATTACCAGGCTTCAATTCATACCACACCTTTCGGCCACCTAACCCAGAAAGAAGCACTAAAGGCGGAGGCGTGTCCATATTCATTAAGGATATCCACACCTCCAGGCTAGTTGCACAGCATAATGTATCCGAGATTATCCAAGTGCAACTAACTCTTGGCAAGACCGCAATCCAAATTGTAGCTTGCTACAGACCCCCCACCATGACCCAGGATTCACAGTCCTCATTTCTTGATACACTGGAAAGTATTAGGGCACAACCCAACACCCTAATAATGGGCAATTTAAACTACCCCACCATTAACAGGGAAAACTACTCCTGTACCAACTCTTTTGCTCAACGTTTTCTAGAATTCATAAATTCCAACGCCTTGGATCAATTTATTCACATCCCCACCAGGGGCAGCAATATCGTAGACCTGGTCATTACCAACATGGGAAACCGGTGTTCCACACCAGAGGTCAATTCCTCGTTGGTCAGATCCGACCACAAGCTAATCAGCCTAGACATCCACATCCCACCCCCAGCCCCAATTAGGGAAACCATCGTAAAAAACTTCTCAAAAGCCAACTTCACTCTTCTTAAGACTGAAGTGGCAAACTTCATGACACCCATGCAGATGGACAATAGAGGTATGACTGCCGAATCCTACACAAATGCACTTTATAATCACTTACACGAGTGCATGGATCATGCTATCCCTAATAGAACCAAGATGTTATCCTCCAAAAAAAAGGAAGCCAATCTGGTGGTCCTCTGCCATAAACAATCTCTACAACAGAAGAAAGAAACTCTTGCAAAAAAGAGTAAAATCCCGTGACTGGAGGAACTCCCTGGTCAACCTCAGTAAGAAGCTGAGATCCCTCATAAAATCCTCCAAAGCTAGTTATGAAAAGAAAATTGCCACTGATTCTAAAGACCACCACAAAGCATTCTATAGCTATGTCAAGAATCTCAATGGCAACATTCAGATCTGCTCTGAGTTACAGTATAATGGCACTAAATATACAGAACCGACTGATATTGCCAACATCCTAGCAGATAGGTTCAGTGCTAACTTTACCCTCCTCTCACCCCCTACAGGGCCCATCTCTATACCAGAAGAATGCAAAGTTCCTATAATCACGGCTGCACAGGTAAAAAACACACTCTTCAAAGCCAAGAACACAGCATCCATGGGACCTGACAATATCCCAGGCTGCGTTCTAGATGAACTACAGAATGAACTGGCACCCTACCTAAGTACCATGTTCAATCATAGCCTCACCTCAGGCTTTGTACCCACTGAATGGTGCACCATGACAGTTATCCCACTCCACAAAGGGGGAGCCACGACGGACCCCGGGAACTACCGCCCCATTAGCCTGACGAGCCTGGTCTGCAAGGCCATGGAACTTATCATCATGGAACTCATAAACAAAGACATTGGTAATCTCCAAACTCTGGACCCTACTCAGTTTGGATTTGTAAGAGGCAGATTATGTCTCCTAAACCTGATTGACTTCTTTGAAGCAGTCATCAAAGCCATAGATGAGGGTAAAATGGTTCACACAGCTTATCTAGATCTCGCCAAGGCCTTCGACACCATCCCCCACTCTGGAATTATAGATAAGCTCACTAAACTAGGTATAAATCTCTATATCACAAGATGGGTTGCCAACTGGCTCACGGACAGAACCCACACTGTGATTCCAAATCCGACATCAGACCAGTGACAAGTGGAGTACCACAGGGTTCAGTCCTGGGTGCTCTCCTGTTTGGTATCTACTTATCTGAAGTGCAGGCCAACACAGAAGGTCTTTGGCTAACAAAGTTTGCAGATGACTGCAAACTAGGAGCCATAATCGAACCTCCTAATGATGTGGACAAACTACAAAAGGGCCTCACTGAGACAGATACCTGGTGTCAAAGCCATGGCCTGAAGCTCAATGTCAAAAAGTGTATTGTCATCCCCTTTGGTAAAAACTCTGTACCCATGAACTACCACATAGCTGGTAGTCTACTTAATGCCAAAATGTGATAAGAGACCTTGGGACACAGGTGGACAGTAGTCTCTCCTTTGATAATCACATCACCACAGTGGTCAGGAAATCCTTCTACGTGGCTCATCTCATCACAAAAGGATTCTCATCCAGAAAAAAGTGGTCATTGTTCCCTCTACTCATCACTCATTAGACCCATTATAGAGTACAATGCCCCTTTTGGTATGTACCTCACAAGACATCTACAACAACTGGAAAGACCACAGAAATACCTCACAAAGAGGATTACTGGCCTCAAACAGATGCCCTATGCAGACCATCTCAAAAAACTACAGCTTTACTCCATCGCATATCACCTACTCAGGGGCGATCTCTGCCTAACATACAAAGATATGTCAAACCCAAAGCTGTTGGACATGCTACACTTAAAGAAATCCCAATCCCTCCGAGCTACACGCTCTAGGGACCTTAACCTTGTCACCACAATAAACAGAACATGCTGGAGGGATAGATTCCTGTCCCAGAGACTTCCCATACTCTGGAACAGACTACCTATCTATGTCAAACTGAGCTCCTCATTAGCACTCTTCAAGAAAAATCTTGATAATTGGATGGGAAATGGGAAATTCACCCCGGGGATCACTTCTGTGGCTCTGCTCGACAGGGGCACAGGAAAATAATTTTCTTGGGTGGCGAAAGCCAGGGTACATTTTTTGGCTAGGCTTGTATGGGCCCTAGGGCCGATAGCCTAGTACCTACCTATGAACCCTTCTTAGCTTTCCTCTCTTCTTCAGAAGATACATCACTACAAGTTATTTCTTCACCTGGTAAATGCACACAATTTACTGTGTAATATGTTGTTATAGTACTGCCTTCTTCATGTAAGTATTGTTCATCGAACTGTTTTCTTCATGTCTGTATATTTGCTAATTGCTCTGTTTATTTTATTTATTTATTTTTATTTATTCTTTGTTGACCTGGTTAGACTAGTAGCTTCTTTCCAGGAAAGACCCAGGATGGTATTTACACTACCGGGGGAAATTTGGCTAGGGCATCAGGGAACTTCTAGTCTTTTCTGTAGGTGCTGTGGGATCTCTCACATCTACCTGACCTAACACCAACTCAAGCAGATGAGGCCTGGGTTTAACATCTCATCCAAAGGACAGCATGCTCAGGAGTGCAGCATCCCCCTTATGCACTGCAGTGTCAGCAAATGATCTACCTGGTGAGGAGATAGAACTCAATCCTCTACAGCAAAGGCAAGTGTGCTACCTGTTGCACCACTGTCACTGCTCAGTTCTGCAGTGACATGTATTTAATGTTTATTTATTTTTATTCATGGGCTGAGACTGAAATAAGTCCATTGGGATCAGTGTTCTACACCAGTTAACAAATATGAATAAATAAATGTGCTCCTGCATGTGCTTGTGTGTGTGTGTGTGTGTGTGTGTGTGTGTGTGTGTGTGTGTGTGTGTGTGTGTGTGTGTGTGTGTGTGTGTGTGTGTGTGTGTGTGTGTGTGTGTGTGTGTGTGTGTGTGTGTGTGTGTGTGTGTGTGTGTGTGTGTGTGTGTGTGTGTGTGAATATATATGCACTTGTGTGTGTGCTTCTACATGTATCTACATATATCTTTGCATGTGTGTGTGTGTCCCCGTCGATGTGTTTGAAATAAAGGATCTGGTGCTAGCCTCACTGCAGGAGTGGTTAAAGCAATCATTCCTTGCGTCACTTTTTGATGTTGAAATTACCATAGGGAGAGACAGATAGCAAATGTGATACCAGGACCCAACCTCTTCAGGTCCTCACTAAAATTATATTTCAAGAATCTCTGGATACATAACTGTACCAGTCCCCCTGGAAAACCTCCTCTAGCTCTGAAAGACTTCACTCCATCTTTTCCCCCTTTTTACACACACAGTAACGTGCTTTTCAGACAGCGCTCCCACACCTACAGTTAATCACTTCTATGTTCCTCTCACTATACTGTGCCCTTTACTTAAATGAGATTATCCTTTTACAATTCTCATCCCTCAAAAGAAAAAAAAATACTGCATTTGTTTTCAGAAGATGATAAACTCTGCTGCAATGTGACTACTCTTCTGAATACTTCCAAAAAGTGCAATGTTCTACTGTCATTTGTATTATGTATACATAATGTTTCATGCTGATACATGCCTCCAATAATTGCTACTTTAACATCATCTATTATGGTGCAGTATTCCATTGTGTTCCATACCTTATGAACAAACATTACACACTGTGCCACTCTGTCTACATATCTAATGCATACACATATATGCACGTGTTCAATTCAACCATATATTAGAACATATATTTAACTGCAGTTTATATTACATACTGATTGTAAATTATTTGGAACTTTTCTCCCTCAGCTACCACTAAAAATGGTTTTCATCACTGTCAGATTTTCCTGGTAAACAAACACAAATGCATAAATAAATGAATTAAAGATGGAACTGTACTTGGTATACGAACATCAGTTCATCTTTACGTTTTAGTGCAAGTCTCATCTTAAAGCTGTAGGTGTTAACAACAGTGTAACCTGACTTCAGGTGACTAAATACTATAAAGCAGAAATACTGAACTCACATTTGTTCTCTTAAGTTTATGCTACTAGTACCGCTGGTAAATTTGTAGGACTTCACAGCTGCATGAGTGGACCAGATTCATTAAGACCTACAATAAGCATACATGATCTGTATTCAAGAACATCCCTACCACATTTTTGTGCTTTCTAGTCACTCAGAAAGATGTGGACATGTGGTCTACATGTTGTGATAGCCTTTATGAATCCTCCTCAATGTTTAAGGCTGCAAACAAATTAGTAGGAAGACTAAAATTAGTTGGAAGAAGGTGTGAGTTATGCTTGTTTTGTATGTTCACTCAGAACAGTGTACACTTGGTGTAAGCATTAAGGAATCCCGAGGAATAACATAATACAGGAATCCCAAGGAATGTCTTTCATGGCACTGTGTGCACATTGTTGAATTCTGTAGGAGAGAACTATGAAAAGAAGCTGAGTTATTCAAATTGGAGCCCTTGAAAACCACTGTTGCAGGCCACTGGAGAAATAGACATCATAGGTTCATAGGTAGGTACTAGGCTATCGGCCTAAGTAAGCCTAGCCAACAAAGTTCCCTGGCTTACGCCAACCCAAGAAAGTTAATTTCCTGTGCCCCTGTCGAGCAGAGCCACAGAAGTGATCCCTGGGGTGTATTTCCTATTTCCCATCCACTCATCAAGATTTTTCTTGAAGAGTGTTAATGAGGAACTTTGCTTGACATAGATGAGTAGCCTGTTCCAGAGTATGCAAAGTTTCTGAGACAGGAATCTGTCCCTCCAGCAAGTCCTGTTTATTGTGGTGACAAGGTTTAGGTCCCTAGAGTGTGTAGCTTGGATGGATTGGGATTTCTTTAGGTGTAGCATGTCCAACAGCTCTGGGTTTGACATAGCTTTATATGTTAGGCAGAGATCACCTCGGAGTAGGCGATATGCTACAGAGTAAAGCTGGAGTTTTTTGAGACGATCAATGTAGGACATCTGTTTGAGGCTAGTAATTCTCTTTGTGAGGTACTTCTGTGGCCTTTCCAGCTGCTGCAGATGTCTTGTGAGATACATTCCAAAAGGGGCATTGTACTCTATAATGAGTCTAATGAGTGTCGAGTAGAGGGGAACAATGACCTCTTTTTTCCTGGATGAAAACCCTTTTGTGATGAGGTGTGCCATGTAGAAGGATTTCCTGACTACTGTGGCAATGTCATTATCAAAGGAGAGACTACTGTCCCCTGGGTCCCAAGGTCTCTTATCACACATTCGGTGTTAAGAAGACTGCCACCTATGTGGTAGTTCATGGGTACAGAGTTTTTACCAAAGGGGATAACAATGCACTTTTTGGCATTGAGCTTGAGGCCATGGCTCTGACTCCAGGCATCTGTCTCAGTGAGGCCCTTCTGTAGGATGTCCACATCATTTGGGGACTCAACTATAGCTCCAAGTTAGCAGTCATCTGTGAACTTCGTTAGCCAGAGGCCTTCTGTGTTAGCCTGTACTTCAGAGAAGTAGATACCAAACAGGAGAGGTCTCAGGACTGAACCCTATGGTACTCCACTTGTCACTGGTTTGAAGTCAGATTTGGAGTCTGCAATTTTTACAGTGTGGGTTCTGTCAGTGAGCCATTTGGCAACCCATCTTGTGACATAGGGATTTATACCTAGTTTAATGAGTTTAGCTATAATTCCAAAATGGGGGATGGTGTTGAAAGCCTTGGCGAGGTCAAGATAGGCTGTGTAAACCACCTTACCCTCGTCTATGGCTTTGGTGACTGCCTCAAAGAAGTCGACCAAGTTCAGGAGGCAAGATCTGCCTTTCACAAACCTGAACTGGGTGGGGTCCAGAGTTTGGAGGTTACCAATGTCTTTGTTTATGAATTCCATGATAACATGTTCCATGGCCTTGCAGACCAGGCTCGTCAGGCTAATAGGGCGATAGTTCCCAGGATCAGTGGTGGCTCCCCCTTTGTGGAGTGGGATAACTGTTGCTGTGCACCATTCAGTGGGCACAAAGCCTGATGTGAGGCTATGATTGAACATGGTGCTTAGGTGGGGAGCCAGTTCGTTCTGAAGTTCATGTAAAACGCAGCCTGGGATGTTGTCCGGTCCCATGGATGCTGTGTTTTTGGCTTTAGAGACTGCTGCTTTTACCTGTGTAGTTGTGATTACAAGGACTCTGCATTCTTCCTGTATAGATACGGGCCCTTTAGGGGATGAGGAGGGGTAAAGTTAACTCTCAACCTATCTGCCAGGATGTTGGCAATATCAGTTGGTTCTGTAATTTTTGTGCCATTGTGCTGTAACTCAGAGCAGATCTGGGTGTTGCCATTGAGATTCTTGACATAACTATAGAATGCTTTGTGGTTGTCCTTAGAATCAGTGGCAATCTTGTTTTCATAGCTAGCTTTGGAGGATCTTATAAGGGATCTCAGCTTCTTGCTGAGGCTGACCAGGGAGCTCCTCCACTCATGGGATTTTACTCTCTTTTGCAACAATTTCTTCCTTCTGTTGTAGAGTTTGTTTATGGAAGGGGACCACCAGATTGGCTTCCTTTTTTTGGAGGATAGCATCTTGGTTCTGTTTGGGATAGCACAATCCATGCACTCGTGTAAGTGCTTATAGAGTGCATTTGTGTAGGATTCAGCAGTCGAAACTGTATTATCCGTCTGCATGGGTGTCATGAAGTTCACTACTTCTGTCTTAAGAAGCATGAAGTTGGCTTTGGAGAATTTTTTTACCATGGTTTCCTTAATGGGGAGTGGGGGCGGGATGTGGATATCTAGGGTGATTAGCTTATGGTCGGATCTGAGCAACGAGGAGTTGACTTCCACACCAGTCACTCATGTTGGTAATGACTAAGTCTAGGATATTGTTGCCCCTGGTGGAGGTGTGGATAAGTTAATCCAGGGCATTGGAATTTATGAATTCCAGAAAGCGCTGAGCAAAGGAGTTGGTACATGAGTAGTTTTCCCACTTAATGGTGGGGTAGTTGAAATCACCCAATACTAGGGTATTTGGTTGAACCCTAATATTTTCCAGTATATCAAGAAAAGAGGAGTGGGAATCCTGGGGCATGATGGGGGATCTATAGCAAGCTACAATTTGGATTGCAGTTTTGCCCAGAGTTAGTTGCACTTGGATAACCTTGGCTGCATTATGCTGAGCAACTAGCCTGGAGGTGTGGATATCCTTAATGAATATGGACACACCTCCGCCTTTGGTGTTCCAGTCCAGGTTAGAAGGCCGAAAAGTGTGGTATGAGTTATAGCCTGGTAATGCAGGAGTGCTCTCTGGAGCCTTGAACCAGGTGTCAGTCACTGCACAGACATCGATGTTCTCCAAGTGCCTCCAGTGAGTGCATTTTGAGATTTAGACTTCTAGCATTGAGTAGCATTACCCTCAGTTTTTGCTTGCCTGTTCCTGTTATAATGGTGAATTTGTCATCATCACTGTTCATATTCTGAAGGGTAAGAGCACTGTGGGAAGATAATTTAATGTATGCAGTGTATGACCAGTTACTAATAAGCTGAACCATGCTCAAACTTGACCCTGCCCTAATATAGTGCCAGCACCCCCCACTCCCCATTCCAGTTAATGCACATGCTTTGAAGCATACCTCTCAACTGTCCAGACTTTCACAGAATGTTCAAATGTTTGCCTCATATTTTGGTCTGTTCCTCATATCTTGTAAACAGACATTTGAGTTTCAGACTCCCATGGCATTTCCACTATGATGTAAACCAGAAATACAGCCATGTGAATTGTAAAATGTGCATTTCTCTCATAATTGTTGTTACATCTTTTAATTGCTACTGTACATTTTTGTTATGTATTTTTATTTTCTATTCTTTTTTTGGGGGTATGTACAGCTTACTGCCTGTCAATTCTCTTTTTTTCCTTCTTGTTGGTGAATTATTACATTTGAGCAGTTCTTGCAAATGGTCAGTTGTCGGCAGTGTTCCACCCTGTAGTCAAATGTTAAATAAAATAAAATAATAATATACTTCAGAAAATGCAAGCTAATGCAAAAAATGTTATTTAGCAATTTTCCTAAATTTATAAAAGCAATATTTAAAAGCTGCCCCATTTTGGGTCTTTGCCCCCTATTATTTTGGCTTTGTCCAGAATTTTTGTGCAAAGAGGTCAAGAGGTATTCTTTGAAGCCACCAACCAACACCATCTGTCATACTATTAACAGACTATGAAGTATTAAACTGCATCTTTTCTTAATTAGATTTATGAATGTCTGCATTTAGTGTGTTTTCTTTTGAGCTTAATGCAGTCTATTCATAGAGCTTTTCTTTGCATTTTTTATTCTCAGGCAGACCTAAGCTGCATATAAATTCTGCCAAGATGCACCCACCAGATATCACAATAAAATATCTATATATTCATGCATAAATAAATAAATAAATTGTAACTTTGGAAAAGAAAACCCAGAATACAGGGATGTAGCCACAGATACCCCTTTACAGGTAATCTTATTACTAAGCAAATCTAGTATTCTAGAACCTCTGCAAAATAATCATTGAAAATCTATGACAGTTTATATCGCACACTATTAGGGCTCATTTTATGCTTAATAAATTCACTCAGTACTCAGAAATGTGAAATGTTACTCCCTCTCCAATGAGACAGAAAACACACAAGAAAGACAGGGCTGATCCCACTTGTGCATTTAAAGTTTCTATGTATGAACACCTGAGGGCACTTTTACTTAGCAAATCTGCTTTACTCTTTCTTCTATCAAAGTGACTCCCTACAAGGCGGAGCACTGCCCTGTTCCTATTGTCTTAAGATCAAAGGACTGAACTTCTTTCTTTAAGTGGCATAGCCATTCACACCCACTTAAGTGCTGCTGTGAAGTCACCATTCTTTTTTTCCAGCAAGCTGCAACCTTCACACTTGATGTATAATTTACGGGTTTCCCCTTGCTCACATTAAATGTAGCAGAAGCTAACACAAGCTCTGCTGATGGAAGGAGTGTGTCCTGGAACTTGCCAAGCTCCGTGTAGACTTCCTGTGTTAGCTTTCTCACCAATGGGGTGCCGGTCAACTCAGCTGGGTCTCCTTATCCAGCACTGCCAAGCAAGGCTACTGTGTCTCTTCAGAAAACTTAACAGGAAGCAAGAGACAGTATAAATGTCAGACTATAGCTTCAGGGAAGCTAGATTTCATTGTATGCGGATCTCTGATAGTGAGAGTAGCATTTCAGTAATGATTGCAATTCATGTCTTAACCTTTTCCATGTAAGACGAGCACAAAAACATTGCCACTGTTTTCTCATATCTAGGAAATTTTGTGTACCCAATAGGAAAGACCAAATGCCAGGGGTTCATCTCGGTTGTTAACCACTAAGCCAGCAACTTCCAATATTTCTACTGCAAAACCATTTCATACCTCAGCTAAAAAGGAGTTTCAAAAAAGCATCTATAGAAGTTAGATGCCAAATGCATTTTACCTTTGAATAAATTGTGCTTACTTTTAGCAATTTGTATGAGCCTTATATTTGATTTAGTGCAACTTTGACCTGTACTGACATTCAAAAATTAACACAGGTTTGAACCCCATTAACCTCTGTATTCATTTTGCATTGCAGAGCAAATTGTTTATTCTTTCTTAATGGCCAGACTTCCCTAGTCTTATTACATTGTAGTAACATGTTACAGCACTGTGAACCATGCTAAATGGCCTCTGTTAATTCTTCACTTTCTTGGGTAATCTGTAACAATGCAAGTTCAAATAAACTGTGCCAGCTTAAACTGTGATGTTTAATTTTATTGTATAAGTATTGTAAATTCTGTAACTATGTCCTTTTTCATGTTATAAAAATCTTCTCTAATTCTAAGCCTTTCTGTGTTGCTAATATGTGGAGCTTTTCTTCCTGGGCTTCCACTGAAAATGGATTTTCAACCCAGTTGGACTTTCCCGGTAAACAAATATAAAATGAAATGAAAATCAAATGTGAATACATATAGTTCTGTAATGTATGCATTCATATAAATGTTGTTTAAAGATTTACTAATTCATTGTCACCCCTCAGTTGTGTTTTGTAAATGCATGTCAAAAATGGCAGATTTTTTTTCTTTGTGTGGTCGTAAGTAAATGCACTTCTCACTTGTCTATGGCCAGTGTTGTGACTAATGGTACCAGTTCACTTATCCAATTAACAAAGAATCTTTTTCAAGGAGCAGCAGGCCAGTCATACCATGGGGTGTATTTGCTAATACCCATCCAGTTTTTTTTTTTTTTGAAAGAAGAAAGTACATAGCACTAGTTAATCTGAAATGGAAGTGTTTTTCAAAGAAGGGGTAATCATTGTATGATGAATCTGCTTGTCCACCATGTTTTGTTAATTTGCTGAAGCAAGTTTAGATCCCTGGTTCTAGTCTCACTGAGACTGTCTGATTTGTTGATATCTAAGATGTCTTGGACTACTGGATCCCGAATGGCCCCTAAGGAATTTATAGGACACAAATAAAGAGAGACAGCTTCTAGCCTCTCATGGTAGTTCTTATCTTTATGCCTGTGATAATTTTAGTTAGGAACCTCTGGGGTCTTTCCAGTCACTTGATATGCCTATTAAGATGCATTCTAAAAGGGGTATTGTATTCAATAATAGGTTGGATCAATGTGGAATACAGAGGAGGAATAACTAAACAATAGACCTCAAATTTAAGTAGGACCATTTAACTAATTTTAGCAAATTTTGTACAAGTTTTACATTTGATCAGAGGGTAAAAACTTTTGTCTTAAAGTCTACCAGAAACAAAACTTACAAACTTGGGTAACTATGCATTAACACCTTTATAACATGCTAGATACCTAGCTGGCTCATAGATAGGACCCAGGAAGTTAGCCCTGCCTACAAAGAGGTTGGTTGCCACTGGAGTCCCTCAGAGCTCTGTGCTGGGCCTGTTCCTCTTTGCATCTACTTCTCAGAGGTCAAAGCCAATGTCAAAGGCCTTTGGTTGACCAAGTTGACAGATGATTGCAAACTGGGAGCAGTCATTGAATCACCCTTCAAGAAGGTCTAACACAGGCAAATGCTTAGTGCCAAAGCCATGGCTTAAAACTCAATATCAAGAAATGCATTATAGCACTTTTTGGGAAATCAGCCAGTCCGGGTAACTACATCATGGATAAAACACCCCTAAAAGTTGATTCACTATCCAGGGATCTGGGAACTCGTATAGATAGCAACATAGACTTCAGTCCACATGTGTCCAGGCAGTAAGAAAACCCGTCTATGCTGTTCAAATTATAAGTAAGGGCATGGCATCTAGATCCAGAGAGGTCATCGTACCACTGCACTTGGCCCTTACCAGTCCATCAGAGAGTAAAATGCCTCCTTTGGTATGTGCTCGACCAGACACATGCAGCAACTGCGCCAGCCACAAAGGTTCCTTACAAACAGAATACAGAGAAAAAAACAAAATGTCTCATGTTGATCCCCTCAAAGCCCTGCCTCTTTACTCTGTATCATACAGACTACCAAGAGATGATCATTGCCTGGCATACAAGGCATCCCTGGACCCTGTTTTGATAAACCTTTTGCACATCTGCAAAACAGCATCAGAGCCACTATATCAAAAGACCTACATTTTTCTTGTGACATAAATAGGACATGTTGCAGAGACAGATACGTTTCTCAGAGAATTCCCATTCTCTGGAACAGGCTTCCCATCCATGTAAAGCAGAGTCCCTCCCTATTCTTATTTAAGTGTAACTTGGACTGATGGATGGGTAATCGAAAATTCACTCCTAATGTGGCGCCTATGTCTCTGATGGACACAGACAGTCGGAAAACCACCCCCTATATAATCAAATTTGTGGGTCACACTTGAGTTGCATGACTAGGCTTATAAGGGTCCTATAGGTCATTAGCATAGTGCACACCTATGAAAGTGCATACTACATATGTTACAATCAAAACTCCAAAGTGTATTACTTGGATCTACATGTAAACATCAGGGCTGCTTATGTCAAGTTAAAACACATCAGCTGCAACAAAAACAAAAAGTAGAATTTTTGCAGGGGAACGCACCCTCACCTCCCACACTCATGCATCTCTAAATATACTAACTCAGGGATTACATAACACTGATGATAAGACATTCCCTAATCTTGCATGTCTGTGGAACATTTTCAATAAAGTATAGGAATAAAAAAAAAAAGATTCCTCCAGTTTTATCAAAACGCACTTGATGAATAGCAAGGACTTCCTTTTACATTACTGCAATACAAGCAAGTATTAATTTCTAATTTTTAATTTATTAATTTGTTAACTGGGTAAAGAGACCCCTTTCAGCCATGGCCTGGGCCACAAAGGCAAAAGTAAATGCAACATATATGGATACTTGCCAGTCTAACGGCATGTTTTCTGGAAAGTGAGAGGAAACTTGAGTACCCATAGAAAATCCATGCAGACATGGAGGGAATATGTAGACTCCAAATAATCAGTGACCAGAGATCAGGCTTGAATCCTGGACCCTGGTGCTGTAAAGCAGAGCTCTCAATCACTAAGTCATTATGCTACCTTCATTTATATATAATAACCAATTGTGTTATTTATGGTCATACAGTGTGCCTTCTGTGTGGAGTCTGCATGTCCTCCCCGTGGTTGGGTGGGCGTTCGAAAGACATGCGTAAATGGGCGTGCCTTCGTTGAAGGTTGAACATTGAGCTGGTACCTCAGTGTTCGTGAAAATCTACTGCCAATCATTAGCGGACCGGAGTTCTGCTGTGGCGACCCCTAACCGGGAAAAGCCGAAAGACAACAACAACAACAACAACATGGTCATAAAGTGTGCAACACATTACTGACAGGATAGAATAAAGGAGTCATGATAAGATAAAATAAAGTAGTTAGCTCTTCAAAGCTGAGCTGAGTGAAATCATTTAAAAAGAAACAAAGAGTTATGTATTATTGATATGACTTTGAGTACTTAACTGGCATTAATAGGTTCATAGGTTCATAGGTAGGTACTAGGCTATTGGCCCTAGGGCCTATATAAGCCTAGCCAAAAAGGTACCCTGGCTTTTGCCACCCAAGAAAATTATTTACCTGTGCCCCTGTCGAGCAGAGCCACAGAAGTGATCCCCGGGGTGAATTTCCTAGTTCACATCCAATCATCAAGATTTTTCTTGAAGAGTGCTAATGAGGAGCTTTGTTTGATATAGATATGTAGTTAGTTCCAGAGTATGGGAAGTCTCTGGGACAGGAATCTATCCCTCCAGCATGTTCTGTTTATTGTGTTGACAAGGTTTAGGTCCCTAGAACGTGTAGCTCGGTACGATTGGGATTTCTTTAAGTGGAGCATGTCCAACAGCTCTGGGTTTGACATAGCTTTGTATGTTAGGCAGAGATCACCTCTGAGTAGGCGATATGCGATGGAGTAAAGATGGAGTTTTTTGAGATGGTCTGTGTAGGGCATCTGTTTGAGGCTGGTAATCCTCTTTGTGAGGTATTTCTGAGGCCTTTCCAGTTGTTGTAGATGTCTTGTGAGGTACATACCAAAAGGGGAGTTGTAGTCTATAATGGGTCTAATGAGTGATGAGTAGAGGGGAACAATGACCTCCTTTTTCCTGGCTGAGAAACCTTTTGTGATGAGGTGTGTCACGTAGAAGGATTTCCTGACTACTGTGGCAATGTGATTATCAAAGGAGAGACTACTGCCCACCTGTGTCCCAAGGTGTCTTATCACACATTCAGTGTTAAGTAGACTACCATCTTTGTGGTAGTTCATGGGTACAGAGTTTTTACCAAAAGGGATGACAATGCACTTTTTGGCATTGAGCTTGGGGCCATGGCTTTGACACCAGTCATCTATCACAGTGAGGCCCTTCTGTAGGATGTCCACATTGTTAGGAGTTTGGATTATGGCTCCTAGTTTGCAGTCTTCTGCAAACTTCATTAGCCAAAGACCTTTTGTGTTAGCCTGTACTTCAGAGAAGTAGATACCAAACAGGAGAGGACCCAGGACTGAACCCTGTGGTACTCCACTTGTCACTGGTCTGAAGTCGGATTTGGAGTCTGCTACTTTCACAGTGTAGGTTCTGTCGGTGAGCCAGTCACAACCCATCTTGTGACATAGGAATTTATAACAAGTTTAGTGAGTTTATCTATAATTCCAGAGTGAGGGATGGTGTTGAAAGCCTTGGCGAGATCTAGATAGGCTGTGTGAACCACCTTACCCTCATCTACGGCTTTGGTGACTGCTTCAAAGAAGTCTATCAGGTTTAGAAAACATGATCTGCATTTTACAAACCCAAACTGGGTGGAGTCCAGAGTTTGGAGAGTACCAATGTCTTTGTTTATAAGTTCCATGATAATACATTCCATGGCCTTGTAGACCAGGCTCATCAGGCTAATGGGGTGGTAGTTCCCAGGGTCCATGGTGGATCCCCCTTTGTGGAGTGGGATAACCGTCACTGTGCGACATTTATTGGGCACAAAGCCTGAGGTGAGGCTATAACTTAGCATGATACTTAGGTGGGGTGCCAGTTCATTCTATAGTTCATGTAGAATGCAGCCTGGGATGTTGTCAGGTCCCATGGCTGCTGTGTTCTTGGCTTTGGAGAGTGTGGTTTTTACCTGTGCAGCCATGATCACAGGAACTTTGCATTCTTCCGGTATAGAGATGGGCCCTTTAGGGTGTGAGAGGAGTGTAAAGTTAGCACTGAACCTATCTGCCAGGATGTTGGCAATATCAGTTGGTTCTGTATATTTAGTGCCATTGTGCTGTAACTCAGAGCAGATCTGAGTGTTGCCATTGAGATTCTTGACATAGCTATAGAATGCTTTGTGGTTGTCTTTAGAAACAGTGGTGATTTTGTTTTTGCAACTAGCTTTGGAGGATTTTATGAGGGATCTCAGCTTCTTACTCAGGCTAGCCAAGGAGTTCCTCCAATCATGGGATTTTACTCTTTTTTGCAGCAGTTTGTTTCTTCTGTTGCAGAGTTTGTTTATGGCAGGGGACCACCAGATTGGCTTCCTTTTTTGGAAGATAGCATCTTGGTTCTGTTAGGGATAGCACAATCCATGCACTCGTATAAGTGCCTATAAAGTGAATTTGTGTAGGATTCAGCAGTCATACTTCTATTGTCCGTCTGCATGGGTGTCGTGAAGTTTGCCACTTCTGTCTTAAGAAGCGTGAAGTTGGCTTTGGAGAAATGTTTTACGGTGGTTTCCCTAATGGCGGGTGGGGGTGGGATGTGGATATCTAGGGTGATTAGTTTGTGGATGGATCTGATCAACAAGAAATTGACCTCTGGTGTGGAACACCGGTCACCCATGTTGGTAATGATCAGGTCTAGGATATTCTTTCCCCTGGTGGGGATGTGGATAAGTTGATCCAAGGCACTGGAATTTATGAATTCCAGAAAACGTTGAGCAAAAAAGTTGGTACATGAGTAGTTTTCCTAGTTAATGGTGGGGTAGTTGAAATCACAGATTATTAGGGTGTTAGGTTGTACCCTAATATTTTCCAGTGTATCAAGAAATGAGGAATGGGAATCCTGGGGCATGGTGGGGGATCTGTAGCAAGCTACAATTTGGATTGTGGTCTTGCACAGAGTTAGTTGCACTTGGATAATCTCGGATGCATTATGCTGAGCAACTAGTCTGGGGGTGTGGATATCCTTAATGAATATGGACATGCCTCCGCCTTTAGTGTTTCAGTCCAGGTTAGGTGGCTGAAAGGTGTGGTATGAATTATAGCCTGGTAATGTCGGGGTGCTCTCTGGAGCCTTGAACCAGGTCTCTGTCACTGCACAGATGTCAATGTTCTCCAATTTAAGGAGTGCCTCAAGTGAGTGCATTTTGAGGTTTAGACTTCTAGCATTGAGTAGCATTACCCTCAGATTTTGCTTGCTTGTACCTGTTATGGTGGAGAATTTGTCATTTGAGCCTTGCCTAAAAAAGGCACTATAGGGGTGGCAAGAGCCATAGCCAGTATCCGGAATCCCAAGGGTGACAGGTGCAGGCCATCTCTGGCAAAGCATTGTGGTCTGTCGATCATATCATCTCAGGCAGACAGATACTGGATCCCTTTAGAATGACATCAGAAGCTTAGCCAATTGTTGAAGTCAATCATTTTGTCCTTGTA
Organism: Protopterus annectens; assembly: GCF_019279795.1. Classification (NCBI taxonomy): domain Eukaryota; kingdom Metazoa; phylum Chordata; order Ceratodontiformes; family Protopteridae; genus Protopterus; species Protopterus annectens. The sequence continues at coordinate 221,814,681 of NC_056749.1, forward strand.
CTGTGGTATCATTCTGGGTGATGGCAGGATGCTACTCAGGGCTAGGGTCATACCTGCCTGGGCTACAAGATCGGAGAGCTCCTCCATGTCTCTCTGCATGTAGTCCAGAGAGGTACATCTCAGGTCATTCACACCAACATGGACAATGACAGAGTCATATTTGTACTTGTTGTGGAGTGACCTGAGTGCGTGCGTTATGTGGCGGATCCTGGCACCCTACAGTAATATTCTCCTTGTTTAGCCTGGTGAGTGGAATATCAGTGTGCCTGACTATAGAGTCACCTATGACTAGGGTGTTGGGTATGTTGTTATGCCCTATGGGCTGTGGTTGAGTGGCACACTGAGTTTGTGGGCTTTGTGTCATTTGGGTTGTGTGGGGGGTGGAGGTTGCTTGCGTTTCTGCTTTGGAGGATTCTGTTGCTTGGGCAGATTTTCATTGAGAGCCTCCTGAATGTAGGTGTGTGTTTTGTGTTTTTATGTGTGTGTTTTGGTCATGTAGGTTTTGAGGGACTATGTGATAAGTGTGGTGTGGTGCAAGTGTTTACCCTCTCATTTTGACTGTCTAATCCATTCTTGGGTGAAGAGAGCTTTGCTTCCAATTTGGCTATATAAGTGCATTTCTCACAGGTTGTAGTGTTGGGTGGTAGGAGGAGAAGGTTGTCTGTGTACATGAGGCAATTGCTGCATTGGCCCAAGATGCCCAGATTCATCAGGTAGACAGGAGAAAACACCAGGAGCTGACCCACAGACATGCCTGGATAGGTGCTTATTTATTAAGTACTAAAAACTGTTTTCCGCTAGACAAGCATAGCTGGCATTAGGCACCAGCGAATCCTGCAGTCACTGGGGGCCCCCAACCAAAGCAAGCTATCTTATCCTGATATTTAGTAACCTGTCTGTAAAACCAATGAAAGCTTGTACAGCAGTCTTGTATACTTAATAAACCATGAGGGTAATAGGTTCATAGGTAAGTACTGGGCTATCTGTCCAAGGGTATTTATAAGTCTAGCCAGAATGTGTTGGCATTCACCACCCCCTTAGATTAGTTCCCTGTGCCTCTGTCCAGCAGAGCCATTAGTTCCCTGCTCCACTGTCCGGCAGAGCCATTAGTTTCCTGTGCCACTGTCCAGCAGAGCCAGTGCAGTGATCCCCAGGGTAAATTCTCTGTTTCCCATCCACCCGTCAAGGTTTCTCTTTGAAGAGTGTTAGTGAGGGGCTCTGCCTGATGTATACCGGAATCCTGTTCCAAAGCATGGGGAGTCTCTGGGATAGGAATCTATCCCTACAGCATGTCCTATTTATCGTTGTGGTGAGGTTTATATCTCTAGAGCATGTGGCATTCCAGGATTTGTAATAACTCTTATTTATATCTTGTTTAATTGGGGGGTGGAGGTTGCTTGCTCAGGTCATTCACACCAACATGGACAATGTACAGTAAGTACACCAGGACACAAGTGCTCTTCAGCAATTACATTCTGCTTGCTGAGCGCACACACGCAAATCTGCAGTCTGCGGCTAACACTCCACCCATACAGTATAAGAAGGAATCAGTACTGCAAACTAAACAAGGATAGACATTTTGAGCCTCAAGAGCAGGTGCACACTCAAGCAAATCTGCGGTCTGCCGCTACCACTCCACCCATACAGTATAAGAAGGAATCAGTTCTGCAAACTAAACAAGGATATACATTTTGAGCCTCAGGAGCAGGAGCACACTCAAGCAAATCTGCAGTCTGCGGCTACCACTCCACCCATACAGTATAAGAAGGAATCAGTACTGCAAACTAAACAAGGATATACATTTTGAGCCTCAAGAGCAGGAGCACACTCAAGCAAATCTGCAGTCTGCGGCTACCACTCCAGCCATACAGTATAAGAAGGAATCAGTACTGCAAACTAAACAAGGATATACATTTTGAGCCTCAAGAGCAGGGTCAGTCCACCCAGGCATTCTACTGTATGTTTTATGAGAGTGAAGCTATTACATTAGCGGTATTTCTTAGTAGTTCCCAGCTTGCTAATAAAACTGACTGTTGTAGCCTTGTGTCCTCCCCACCCCCCACCCCCCGCTAGTACAGTAATACTATCTGTCCAATAGACAGTATTCATTTAATTCACATCCCTGTGACTAAATTAACCATCAAGCAGCCCTCTCAGTGCTTTCTGCCTTAGTTTGTATCACTTGGAGGCCCACCTGTTTATTTGCATCTCTATACATTCCCCTTCATTGCTAATGTATATCCCTACTCTAATCTGTGCACAACTGGTTACTAATCAGCAAGTCAACGTGAAGACACACTCCCAACCTTAATAAACTTTGCTGTCTCTTCTCTCCTCTCCTTCACTTTACAGGTAGTTTGAATTATTACTTACCCCCTCTGAGGCCTTCACTGATTTCCACTGATTGCCTCTCTGGTTTCTTTGCATTCCACCTGGTTTACACCCCTTGTGCTATCTCCCTCCCCCAAGACAAAGTCTATATTACAATCCTGCTGAGCATGGAGTCATCTTTAAATTTCTAGTCTCCCACCAGGACACAAGTGCTCTTCAGCAATTACATTCTGTTTGCTGGTAAGCCATTAGACCTCAGGAATTTGTTTAAAGTGTTCAGATTTGTAAAGTAATACTTATTTTTTTCTCTTGTCTTGGTTGGTTCTGCCCCACACCGTTCGCCCTCGCTAACGCTCGGGCTCTCTCCGCTCCCCTGCCCTGCCCCCTATTCCCTTCTGCCCCCACTACCTCTACATTTATAGTAATCACAGCCACACCCACAGCTCACCCTCACATCACCTCCACCAATCACAGCTCCTCACGTCATATCACATTATACCACACCAACTTGTTCCACACAAAATACTCCCAATCACTCTCATTCCCACTAGGCATTTTTTACATCACCCACACTACTTCCCCATCCACTAATAGTGCAACCCTATAATTCCTAATCAGACCCCCCACCTAGAAACAACTTAAACTTCATAACCATGACTATCACACAACTAAGTCTAGTCTGTCTTCTCATAATTCTTTACAACACCACAAGTTATCACTCTAGCAATATCTCTAAACTTAGTAGCACAACACTACATTATGCACTCTTGTATACAGACACCATACATTATAATAATATCTGCCCACAGTTATTCAAGAACTACATAACGGACCAATTCAGAACTAAACACATATGCTCTCATTCCTACTCCAAAAAAACAGAATACTTTCTCACACTCCTCACCAAACTCCAACATCTGTATAACCATTTTAACTCCAGGCTCACCATAAGTGGGGATATCCACCCCAACCCAGGCCCAAATCCATCCTGTCCAACACAAACTGCTCCAACACAAATGTCAGAACATAACACCCCCACTTTCTTCATCCCTGGGCAAATCAACAACAGCAGGAAAACCAACCATCTTTTAATGCTAAATATTAATATTAGAAGTATCAAAAATAAAATACCTGAACTCCAGGTCACAATGTCCGTCAATTACCAAACTCCTAGCCCTCCCCCAATAATTGGGACATACTTATCTCACAACTTCAACTTCACCCTAAAAAGGTCATCACCACAATTGTGATCTATATTCCACCTGGTAATACACCTGCTAGTCTTGAAGACTTCTTATCCTGGTGTTCTTCCACATACTCACAAGAAACCCTTATTCTGGGGGACTTCAACCTAGATTGGTTCACCTGTATATCAGAACCACCAAGTAATCTAATAAATCTCCATGGCTACCAGCAGCTAGTCCAAATTCCAACTAGATGTGATAAAAATTCTAAAAGGGAATCCGTTCTTGACTGAGTCCTAACTAACAACCCCACATTGTACCCTCACACAGGCAGTCTCCAGACACCTTAAGTGACCACAACATAATATACTTTACACATAGTAGAACAAGCATATGCAAAACCACTAACTATATATCCACTAGAAACACAAAAAAATTCTCTCCTGAGATCCTCAACACTTTACTCTGTAATTGTGACTGGACCCCCCTAAAAACCCTCCCACTTGACCAGGCTGTAGCATATTTCAACAAAACATTTCTACAACACCTAGACACTGTCGCTCCATTGCGCAAAATCAAGGTTGGAACCTCTAGAAATCTCTGGCTCAGTAAAGAAACCAAACAAAAGTTAGTTGTTTTGCACTGAGAGGGTTTGTGGTCTGCACTGTTGTGGCAGAACAGGTAGCTTACATCCTTCTAGGTTGAGAACTGCTGATTGAGGGCTCAGTGTCTGTTATTCTAAAAGTGTATTAATTCTGGTTTAAGCACTTGGGCTTTCAAGCCAGTTATTTTACATTAAGAGGGTTCGTGGTCTGCACTCTTGTGGGAGGAGAGGCTGGACTCTGCCCTTCTGAGCTGGGAATTTCTGGTTAAAGGCTTATAGTGCATGCATATCTGAACTGTTTCTTACTGAAGTTGGTGCGCCTTGTTTGCTGTGGCATAGACTGGATTCGGGCCTGCTGGATCTAGCTTTGTTTGTGTAACTTGAGCACTAATCCAGACATTCTCTAAAGTATTCAATGGTATTTATTACTGCTTGGTTGTAACTTGATTAAAGTGTAGCTATCATTCAAGTCTTTTGGATTAAGCACTTGGGCTTCAGACCAGTTGTTTTACATTAGGAAGGTTTGTGGCAAGCACTGTGGTGGCAGGACAGGTAGCTTTCATCCTTCTAAGTTGGGAACTGCTGATTGAGAGCCCAGTGTCCAAGTGTATTAGTTCTGGTTTAGGCACTTGGGCTTCAGGCCAGTTATTTTACATTAAGAAGGTTCGTGGTCTGCACTCTTGTGGGAGAAGAGGCTGGACTCTGCCCTTCTGAGCTGGGAATTTCTGGTTGAAGGTTTATAGTGCCTGAATATTTGAACTGTATCTTACTGAAATTGGTTCACCTTGTTTGCTCTAGCATAGACTAGATCCAGGCCTGCTGAATCTAGCTTTGTTTATATGCTTGTTGTTTGTTTGCTTGTTATTTCCCTGGAAGCTAATTCCACCTAATACGCAACTTCTCATGGCTTCTGTGGATCACTAGTGATATCTGCATTGCTTACTGTACTTATTTCCTTGTTTCACTTGAAAGAAAGTTACTGTTTGTCGCTTTTGCATTTAGTTACTTGTAACACATTGCACTCAAGTTACCTGGCACTTGCTCACTAAAGCAATTATATAAGTCAGCACTAAAAATTAAAAGCACTACACCCTCACTCCCCACTGGCCCTTGTTTTCAATTAAGGATTTCCCAATATTATTCTAGCATGTCCAAAGGTCAGTTGTCAATCTCCTCTCCGGTCCAGCTGGTGAATCTGGGAATCTTGAGGCAATGTTATAACTGCCTCATGTACACAGACAACCCTCTCCTCCTCCCACATAACACAAATACTTGAGAGATGCAGCTATTTAGCCAAACTGGAGGCTGAGCTCTCTCAACTCAGGACTGGCAAGACCAGACAGGAGGAGAAGGCAACTACACACACCACAAAACCAGCCTCACATAATGCTACCACTCCACTGAATCAAACACATAAACACACAAAGACATACTCGGAGGCTCTGAGTAAAATTTACCTAAACAGCAGAGGCCTCCAAAGCAGACACCCAAACAACTGCTACCTCAAGACACCCCACAAGCAACACATAAACCACAAAAGCAGTGTGCAAAGCAGTCACAGCCCTTAAGGCCAAATACAACATCAAACATACTTGTCATAGGTGACTCCATAGTCAGACACACTGACGTCCCACTCACCAGGCTGAACAAGGAGAGGGTCACAGTAAGCTGCCTATCGGGCGCTAGAATCCGCCACATAACACAAGCACTCGGGCCACTCCACGGCAAGTACAAATATGACACAGTCATTGTCCATGCTGGTGTGAACGACCTGAGACGTACCTCCCTGGACTACATGAAAAGAGACATAGAGGAGCTCTCTGATTATGTAGCCCAGGCAGGTATGACCCTAACCCTGAGCAGTATCCTTCCTTCACCAAGAATGATGCCACAATATAGAGACAAGATGATCAGCTTTAACAATTGGCTTAATGTCTGGTGTCATTCAAAGGGGATCCAGTGTCTGTCTGCCTGGGATGACATGCTTGACAAGCCACGCTGCTTCGCAAGGGACGGCTTGCACCTGTCACCCTGGGATTCCGGATATTGGCTAAGGCTCTTGCCACCCCATAGTGCCTTTTTAGGCAAGGCTCAAATTCTAAACCTACCACCCTAGAAAACAAAAATGGGAAGAAACTGAGGGTAATGCTGCTCAATGCCAGAAGTCTAAATCTCAAAATGCACGACTCGAGGCCCTTCTCAGTATGGAGAACATCGATGTCTGTGCTGTAACTGAAACCTGGTTCAAGGCTCCTGAGAGCACCCGGCACTATTAGGTTTTACCTCATATCATGCGTTCCGCCCCAAAACCCGGACCACACCACAAAAGGAGGGGTGTATCCATATTCATAAAGGATACCCACACCTCCAGGTTGGTGGCAACGCATCAAGCTTGGAAACCATCCAGGTGCAACTAACCATAGGCAAAACTGCTCTACAAATTGTAGCATGCTACAGGCCACCCTCTCAAACTCAGGAACCCCACACAGCCTTCCTGAAGACACTGGAGGGTATAAATGTATCTCCAAACACCATCATATTGGGTGACTTCAACTACCCGAATATAGACTGGGAACATTACTCAAGCCCTAACTTTCTAGCCCAATGGTTCCTGGAGTTCATAAATTCAAATGCCATGGAACAGCTAGTCACTGTTCCCACGAGAGGAGAAAATATACTAGATCTCATTGTCACAAACATGGGGACAAAATGCTCCACACCGAAGTATATCCCTCATTGGTGAGATCTGATCATAAACTAATCTCACTGGAAATCCACATCCCGCCCCACCCCAAACAAAAGACCATAGTGAAGAACTTCTCTAAAGCAAACTTCACACTACTCAAGACTGGTGTGGTATCCTTCAAGGCCCCTGAGCCAGAGGAAACCACAACCCAAGCTGCGGAAGCCCTTACAAATGCCTTCTATGAACACCTCCAGGACTGCATGGATCAGGCAATCCCAAATAAAACCAAGACTCTTTCCACAAAGGGCAAACGTCCAGTCTGGTGGACCCCAGCCATTAACAAACTTTACAATAAGAGGAGAAAGCTATTACATGATAGAACAAAATCCATAAAAGGAAGTCACCCTGATCATTATTAGTAAAAATTACGAGCACTCATAAAATCAACTAAGGCCAATTTTGAGAGAAAAATTGCCATGGATTCAAAGGACAATCATAAGGCCTTTTTCAGCTATGTTAGGAACCTGGGTGGAAACTCCCAGATATGCTCAGAATTAGTCCAAAATTATACAAAAATCACTGAACCCACAGACATTGCCAACATACTGGCAGACAGGTTCAGTGCAAACTTCACCCCTCTCCCCTAAAGGAGAGATAACTATCCCAGCCGAGTGTAGCCTCCCGGACATCTCAAATGTGCAGGTGAAAGCTGCTCTCTCTAAAGCTAAAAACACAGCATCAATGGGACGGATGGTGTCCCCGGCTGTGTGCTACACGAGCTAAATGAGGAATTAACCCGCACATAAGGCAGCTGTTTAATCTCAGCCTTACCACAGGATACGTGCCCAAGGAGTGGCGACGGCAACTGTGGTCCCACTCCACAAAGGCGGCCTCTACGGACCCTGGTAATTACCGTCCCATAAGCTTAACAAGTCTAGTCTGCAAAGCTATGGAGAGGATCATAATGGAGCTCATAAACAAAGATATAGGGGACTTGCAGACATTGGACCCGACCCAGTTTGGCTTTGTCAAGGGAAGATCATGCCTTTTGAACTTGGTCGACTTCTTGAAACAGTCACCAAGGCCATTGATGAGGAAAGGCAGTCCATACAGCCTACCTTGACCTTGCAAAGGCTTTCGACACAATACCCCACTCGGGTATTGTAGAAAAACTTACCAGCTTAAATGTAAACCCATATGTCACAAGATGGGTTGCAAACTGGCTTAAGGACAGAACCCACAGGGTTAGAGTTGCTGGCGCTGTGTCAGACTCCAAGCCGGTCACAAGTGGTGTCCCACAGGGCTCGGTCCTTGGCCCCTATTGTTTGGCATCTACTTCTCAGAAGTACAGGCCAGCATGGGAGGACTTTGGCTGACAAAGTTTGCAGACGACTGCAAACTGGGCGCCATAGTGGAAAGTGCATCGGACACGGATATCCTTCAGAAGGGACTCACGGAAACAGATAGCTGGTGCCAGAGCCATGGCCTGAAGTTAAATGCCAAAAAATGTATAGTCATACACTTCGGAAAACACAAGGTAACCCCAAGCTACCATATAGGTGGCAATCCACTAAGCACAGAAGAGGTTATCAGGGACCTGGGGACCCAGGTTGACAGTGGCCTTTCTTTTGACACTCACATTGCTAAAGTGGTTAGAAAGACCTTCTACATTGCCCACCTGATCATGAAGGGATTCACATCCAGATCTAGTGAGGTCATTGTTCCCTGTACTCTTCACTTATCAGACCAATGATTGAGTACAATGCCCCATTCGGGATGTATCTCACCCGACATCTGCAGCAATTGGAGAGACCCCAAAAGTTCCTCACCAAAAGGATAAAGGGACTCCAAAATCTGTCATATGCTGCCAGATTGAAGAAACTCCAGCTCTATTCAGTCGCATACCGTCTGCTCAGAGGTGACATGTGCCTGACATACAAGGCCATGTCCAACCCGGAATTAATGGACATGCTCCACCTCAAAAAATCCAAATCCACCAAAACCACTAGAGCAAGCGACTTAAACCTTAGCACGGATATAAATAGGACGTGCTGGAGGGATAGATTTATCACTCAGAGACTCCCTATGCTGTGGAATAAAATCCCGGTCCATGTGAGGCAGAGCACCTCGCTGACTCTGTTCAAGAGAAATCTAGACCTGTGGATGGGAGATCGTAGGTTTACCCTGGGAATCATCTCTGTGTCACTGCTGGACAGAGGCACAACAAACTAATGGGCACAGTATTTTTTCATATAAGGGGTGGCGTAAGCCACAAAAATTTGGGCTAGGCTTATAAATGCCTTAGGGCAGATAGCCTAGTATAAACCTATGAACCTATGAACCTATGAACAAATCCTCAAGTCCAGAGACACTGCCTGGCTTTACTATCAAAAAAACAAAGAAACACAAAGCCTAACTAAGTACCAAGAACTGCGCCACCGTGCAAAAAAATGCATTAGGATGGACAAAAAATCCTACTACACAACATTACAAACTAAATACCAACACAACCCGCAAAAATTTTGGAAAAATGTAAACCAGCTACTGAAATCCACCCAAAAGGCTACCCCCAAACCAACCACCCCTGACACTAAAGTTCCCATCGAAACACAATTCAACTCCCACTTTGTGAACTCAATTCTATCCTTAGTATCACAGGACAGTTCCTTCCTCACTATCCCCCCAACAGAAATAACTCTAATACAAGCTTTACCCTCAAAACAGTTTCCACCACTTCATTCAAAAGCATGCTCTCCAAACTAAAAACCTCATCAACAGCAGCCGACCTACTCCCCAGCTACTTCTTGAAACTCACAGCAGACGCTATTGCTATCCCAATCTCCACTCTCATAAACAGATCAATTGTGGAAAACTATGTGCCCAAACTCTGGAAAATATCCTATGTTACACCCGTACATAAAGGCGGGACCCCCACTGAACTTAATAACTACAGACCCATTGCTTTACTCTCCCCCCTGGCCAAAATCCTAGAAAAATGCATCCATACCCAGATGCTAAACTATCTCTTAGGCAGCAACATCCTGTCACCTACTCAGCTTGGTCTCAGACCTGCCCATTGTACCACTACAGCCCTGCTCTGCTTCACAGACACAGTAAACCATCTCAAAAATGAAGGCCTACAAGTGTCAACTCTTTTTTTGGATATGTCCAAGGCATTTGACACAGTCTCACACCAAATCCTGCTAAACAAACTAAACCAATATCATCTATCAAATTCCACTCTTACCTGGTTCCAAAGCTACTTAACTGACAGGTACCAAGCTGTGAAATGGCAAATTTCTCTCTCTCTCCTCAGCTGCCCATAACTATAGGAGTCCCACAGGGTTCTGTCTTAAGACCACTACTATTCACAGTCTTCACAAATGACCTCCACACAGCATGCATCTATAATTCAGTATGCAGATGACACTACCTTAATCTGTGCTGCACAAAACATTCCCACCCTCCTGCAAACAACTCAACTAGCATTCTCTGACGTTGAAAACTACCTTACCAAAGCCCAACTTATCCTCAATCCAAAGAAAACTCAGCTTATGATTATAACCAGTTCTAACAAAAACACTAACAGTCAATTCACTATCTACTCCACAAATGCTACTCCAATTGCTCCAGTGGCACAGGCTAAGCTATTGGGAATAACCATAGACTCCCACCTAAAATTTGATAGTCATCTCAACTTAACTATCAAAAAAGTACATGCTAAACTTGGGTCACTCTACCGTATCAAACCATTTCTTACCAACAACACAAGATCAGCCATTGCTCGCTCCCAACTTCTATCCACCCTACTCTGTGCATCTCCCATTCTGACTAATCTCAACAAAACTGAACTAAGCAAAATGGAAGCCTGCTGTAACAGAATTGCCCACTTTGCTGAAAATTGCTCATATAGAACTCATCATTGTACTGCTTTGAGACAGCTCCACTGGCTTGAACTGCCCAACCTCCTAACCTACAATCAGCTCTGCCTCTGTCATTCAATCTATTACCTCCCTAATAAGTGTCCTGCCCTCAGTAACCTAGTACAACATCACTCAGCCAAAAGGCCTCTTAGATCATCAAGCAAACTACTACTAGAAGCCACCAACAGCTACAATAGCTTTGGAGATGCACTATATAGTAGTTCAGTGGCTACAAAATGGAACTCTGTCCCTACTAGCATTCAAAACACATCATCCAAAGCCTCCTTTAAAGACCTCATCAGGCAACATCTCAAGCAAAGGTGCCAGTGCCATGATTGCTCCCCAGGCTAGTGAAAGTGGATAACATATACATACTAAATCTAGAGCACTTGGTAATAGTTTTCAGTCTTACTCACAAACACTGGCTAATCTACAATGTATGGACTGTACCTGTGTACTATGTATGTATTCTACCACAAATCTATTAATTACCTTTATTTTTAAAATTAATACTTTTTTGTTTGTTCTCTTCACTGTAACTGTTGATGTGCCGCATTCCACTGTAAAAACATGTCTCTTGTAATTTGTGTGTATACTGATCATGTCTAAATAAGTAAATGTGTCTGTAATTTTTCTTTGTGGAGCTTTTCTCCCCAGGCCTCTGCTGGAAAAAGGGCCTTTTCGGCTCAGTCAGACACCCCCGGTTAACAAATGTAAAATAAATAAATTAAATAAATATCTCCCTTAAAATTCAAAGATATTTCTGGTTATAGTAACAATGTTTTGTCAAGTAACAGGCATCAAAATTCCATTCATTATTTTATCACTGACATAGTGCCCTTGGCTTAGTTAAACCCTGCTGTTGTACATTTTCTCCACTAAAACTAACTACATGGGCAGCTTTAGGTCCCTGCAAAACCCATGGCTGCAGCCCCCCCCCCACTAATCATCTTTGACTGTGTGGAGGCCCCACAAATGCCACTGCTGGTTGGGGAAAAATGAGGAAGAAAAAAATGTATTAATTTCCTAATTCTGCTCTTTAAAATGAACAGGGTTGAGTTATGACCCTGTTAGGATGAAGCTGATAGTGAGCATGAGCAAAGTAAGCACTAGAGGGATCAGCAGCCCAGAGTGACTTATCTCAGTGCAAACTTTGGATCTTAAGAAGAGCTGATGCTTCCGATCATCAGGGATAGTTTCTCTTTCAGGTCATTTTATAAATAATACCAGAACACAACACCAGATACTATAACTCTCAACTTCTTTGCTTAATAATTCAGTGCAATCCCACAAATAATAGAATAAAGGCTCAGAATCAAGAATATGTTTAAATATCACTCTAATTCACTTAAAAGTTACTAGAATAACATCTTTTGCATCGACGTATGTTTTTGGACAATGAGTATAAAACTCAGATGTCTGGATTGATTGAATGTTTGTAATCCTGAATGATTTACTAGCAAATCAGACTTTTTACAGAGGACAAAGCAAACGTATGAACAAAATCAGGGAAGGTCTGTGAAATCAGAAATAGTGACAGGTATACATTACTCCTCAATTAAATAAATCTTACCCCTTCTGCTGTTTGATGACTGCTAAACAGCAGTCACTGATCTGGTGTGGCAGTACCAGTGTTGCACAATGTATTGCTGTTTGCTGAAATAAGTACAAAACTTGTACTGCTGGGGCTTATGCATGTGTGTGTGTGTGTGTGTGTGTGTGTGTGTGTGTGTGTGTGTGTGTGTGTGTGTGTGTGTGTGTGTGTGTGTGTGTGTGTGTAAAAAATATCATTGATTTTTGTCTGTGTATGCACCCAATAATGCCAGGACACAGACATTATTCTTCTGTGTATCAGTAAAAAATGTACCTAACAAGTAATTATATTTCAAAAGTAAGACATAAATATCACAGAACATTCAGACGCTTAGATATTCTTGGAGTCTGGTGGCCCCCACTCACCAGACTGTCTAAATGGATAACGGGGACTCCCTTAATCATCCTTGACTCTGTGTGAGCCCCTACCAAAGCTGTTGCTGGTTGGAGAAAAATGTATCAATTTTCTGAATATGCTGTTTAACCTGAATGGTGCTGTGATATGACCCTTTTAGGATAAAGCTGATAAACAGACTGTTTACAACCACACCCATTCTAAAACCAGCCCTGCTCAAATGTGTGTGTACAGAAAGCTGCTACAGGTTATGAGGGGCTGGAGATTGTGTGGTTATTACATGTTTAATTTTCATCACACTTAGAGGTGCGCACATGAAGTCATTATAGCTTGTGTATGAGCTGTGGGCAGTGTTTCTCAAGACCTCAGAGGTGTACAAAGAAGGTTACTATAGCTTGTGTAAGAGAAGTGTACTGTCTAGGAGCAACAATTTCGAATATATTATTGAAATAATTCTCAGAATCACGTATCTGGCACACATACATGTGACTACCTTTGAGGGCTAGGGGTGAAGAACATGCTATGTATATGTATATCAGCAGTCACTTGAAATATATAACTAAGGCAGTTTAAATCTCTGCTTTCATCCCAGTCTAACACCAGAGGGATGCATAGGCAGTGCCTGTCTTTTGTAGGGGGTTAGAGAGGTAGGCAGTATTCCCAGATAATACTTAATTATTCTCACAACTACTGGCTTGCTAGTTTACTGCAAAGTACTATTTTGGCAGTTTTGAAAATTAAGCCTTGGGCACAACGTATGTCTTCCTTGAAAGAAAAAAAAATAAAACTGAAATTCTTTTCTTTTTCATGATTTTTGTTTAGGCCGCCATTGGAGTAAAATGTTGAGAAAATGCTCTAAAATGCATCCCAGACCATCTGTAAACCTATGGCTTATTTGAGTTATTTCCTAAGTGGTTATTACTGTGCTGTCTTGTTCAGGAAAGTTGTGTTGACAGGATGCAAGGAAAGCTAAAGCTGAACTGCAACAGTGAATTTATTTCCTTAATAATTTCTGTTCAAGCCATTATTAGATGAAAAGGTTGTGTAAAAAAACTTTAAAATGCATTTCAGAGCATATAGAAAGTTATGGCTTCTTGAAAAAGCTGAGGGTAAGGCAAAATGTGAGAAAAGGAAGAAAAAAGTAACGTGCATGGTATTGGGGTCTGAACACAACACCAGATACTATAACTCTCAACTTCTTTGCTTAATAATTCAGTGCAATCCCACAAATAATAGAATAAAGGCTCAGAATCAAGAATATGTTTAAATATCACTCTAATTCACTTAAAAGTTACTAGAATAACATCTTTTGCATCGACGTATGTTTTTGGACAATGAGTATAAAACTCAGATGTCTGGATTGATTGAATGTTTGTAATCCTGAATGATTTACTAGCAAATCAGACTTTTTACAGAGGACAAAGCAAACGTATGAACAAAATCAGGGAAGGTCTGTGAAATCAGAAATAGTGACAGGTATACATTACTCCTCAATTAAATAAATCTTACCCCTTCTGCTGTTTGATGACTGCTAAACAGCAGTCACTGATCTGGTGTGGCAGTACCAGTGTTGCACAATGTATTGCTGTTTGCTGAAATAAGTACAAAACTTGTACTGCTGGGGCTTATGCATGTGTGTGTGTGTGTGTGTGTGTGTGTGTGTGTGTGTGTGTGTGTGCCTTCTGTGAAGGTTGGCAACTCGACACCGTAAAAACATCACTACCAATCAATCTGCAGACAGGTGATCAACTGTGGCAACCCCTAATGGGAGAAGCCAAAAGACAATTTTATTTGGATATTATTGTACAGTGAAAATGTTTTAACCCTGTGATGGGCATGATTAGGACCAGGATTGATTAAGATGTAATTTAAGCAGTGGTTTAAAACTACTGAGTTTGTCAGAGAGTTTTATTTGCATTGGGAGTACAGCGAGTCTCCTGCAACATCATTTGACTTATTTGTAATTAATAAGAATTTGTTACTAGAACGGAGGTCCCTTGCTGGACAGTAGGGTAGTAATAAGTTTTGTAGTGCAGGGCATTTTTCTGGATGATAAATGAGTCTGTTTGCTGTAGTCATTTGGAATATTTTGGACAGCTGTGCAGATCAAGCCAGTTTAATTGCTTTATGTTAAGACAACAGTGGATCCTGTGAGGGAGACTGGTGGCAAATGTAGCTATTTTATTGTTGCAGGAGTTAAGTTTCTTTCTTTGAGTATTGGTTATGTTTGTTAAGAAAGGAGTGCTGGTCATATTTGAGATTGTCATCTGTTATAAAGCCTAGAAGTTTACTGTGCGTTACAATTTCAACTTCAATTTTATTTGCTGACTTTATGGTAAAAGATTGCTTTTGATTTTGGCAAATTTTGAGGTAAAAAGCATTAGCGTAGTTTTCTTGAGGTTGAGGAGGAGGTTTGATTCTTTGAGCCAGATTTCTACAGTGGAGATTTTTGGGTAATGTCTTGGAGCTTATTTATTGTTGAGGCTATAGATATTAATGTTAAGTCATCTACATACTGAACTAATCTAGCCTGGCGACTGGAGTTATGGAGGTCATTAATAAATATATTAAATAGGAGAGGAGACTTGTGGGACACCTGTAGTAAATGGCTGAAAGGATAACTGTGTCTGTTGCCATTTAATGGCTCGTTGCCTTCCAGATACGTAACTAAGGAACCACAACAAGGAAACAAGGAATATTGTGGAAATCCTGTTGAGGAAAGTTGAACAAGCAGTTGCTGGTGTGAGAGAGCATCAAATGCCTTTGACTAGTCTAAGAACATGGTGGACACGCTATCTCTGAAAAAACAAAAAAACAAAAAAAAATCTTGCCTTTTTCCCACTTTTCTGAGACTTAAAAAAGTTCAGTTACAGGCTTGCTGTTCTTGAACTGTTTGTAAGTTTTTGTGAGGCCATTTTTTGCTTGGGCTAAAGGAAAGTCTCTCTGTTGATCAGTGGCAGTGAAAAACATTGAGCAGCCTGCCTGCCCCTGTGGGAGTGGTTACTGACTTGAAACTGTAGTTTTATTGGCCATTCTGGGTCAATTCCAAAACTCCTTCATCTTCCTCTCTTAAAACCTGGTTGCCTCGTGGTTTTGGCATCTTTTCAGGCTTGTTGGCTGTTGGTGAAGCACCCACCAAGAAGAGAAAACTCTGAGAGAAGAAAGGAGCCACTTTTATGACTTTAAGTATTTTTCCTCTGTTTATTTGCTAAGTTTTTCTGCATAGCCGCCTATTTTGAGCATTTTCTGGCTTGTTAAATTTGATTTCTGCATTAGTAACTGTATTTAGAGCACAACCTAGAGCTGTTTACTGAATTTCCTGTTTGCACTTATTTTTAAAATTGTTTTTTTCTCAAAACTTTCATTTTATCTGTCTTTGGCCTAGCACTCTTGTGTGGGGTCATTTACTGCACTGTTATAACTTGTTGATACTTGTCAACCTCTGCTATCTCTGAAAAAACAAAAAAACAAAACAAATTTTGCTTTTTTCCCACTTTTCTGAGATTTAAAAAAGTTCAGTTACAGGCTTGCTGTTCTTGAACTGTTTGTAAGTTTTTGTGAGGCCATTTTTTGCTTGGGTTAAAGGAAGGTCTCTCTGTTGATCAGTGGCAGTGAAAAACATTGAGCAGCCTGCCTGCCCCTGTGGGAGTGGTTACTGACTTGAAACTGTAGTTTTATTGGCCATTCTGGGTCAATTCCAAAACTCCTTCATCTTCCTCTCTTAAAACCTGGTTGCTTCATGGTTTTGGCATCTTTTTAGGCTTGTTGGCTGTTGGTGAAGCACCCACCAAGAGGGGAAAACGCTGAGAGAAGAAAGGAGCCACTTTTGAGACTTTAAGTATTTTTCCTCTGTTTATTTGCTAAGTTTTTCTGCATAGCCGCCTATTTTGAGCATTTTCTGGCTTGTTAAATTTAATTTCTGCATTAGTAACTGTATTTAGAGCACAACCTAGAGCTGTTTACTTAATTTCCTGTTTGCACTTATTTTTAAAATCATTTTTTTCTCAAAACTTGCATTTTATCTGTCTTTGGCCTAGCACTCTTGTGTGGGGTCATTTACTGCACTGTTATAACTTGTTGATACTTGTTAACCTCTGCTATCTCTGAAAAAACAAAAAAACAAAAAAAATCTTGCCTTTTTCCCACTTTTCTGAGATTTAAAAAAGTTCAGTTACAGGCTTGCTGTTCTTGAACTGTTTGTAAGTTACTGTGAGGCCATTTTTGCTTGGGCTAAAGGAAAGTCTCTCTGTTGATCAGTGGCAGTGAAAAACATTGAGCAGCCTGCCTGCTCCTGTGGGAGTGGTTACTGACTTGAAACTGTAGTTTTATTGGCCATTCTGGGTCAATTCCAAAGCTCCTTCATCTTCCTCTCTTAAAACCCTCTTTTGCACGGTTTTGCACATTTTTGAGCATAGCACAACAGTGGGCAGCGCCGCCTAATTGGATTTAAACTATTCCTGGCTCCACAAAGTCTGCTCTTCACTTTTTCCCTTAGAACTGCTCTATCTCTCAATTTAAACACCATATTCTTATTCTAAGGCCCTTCACTGGTCCAATTAAGTAATCCTACAAGTTAGCACTATTAAACCATAAGCACTACTTACTCTTATACTCTCTACGATTACCCTGTCCTCTATTGGTCCATCTTAAATTCAGTTTCCCTATTACTCTAGCATGTCCAAAGGTCAGTCAATGGTTTCCTCTCCAGTCCAGCTGGTGAATCAGGGAATTTTGAGGCAATGTTACAACTGTCTCATGTACACAGACAACCCTCTCCTCCTCCAAACAGGTTCAAATATATGTGAGAGATGCAACTATTTAGCCAAACTGGAGGCTGAGCTCTCTCATCTCAAAACTGGTGTAACCAGTCAGGAGGAGAAGGTAACCTCACACAACACAATTCCAGTATCACATAGTCCCACCACATCAGCGAACCAAACACATAAATACACAAAAACATACTCGTAGGCTCTGAATAAAAATCTACCTAAGCAACAGAGACCTCCAAAGCAAACATCCAAGCAAACGCTACCTCAAAACAAAACACACACAACACATAACCCACAAAGTCAGTGTGCCAAGCAGCCACAGCCCTTAAGGCTGAATAACACACCTGATACTCTTGTTATAGGTGACTCTATTGTCAGACACACTGATGTCCCGCTCACCAGGCTGAATAAAGAGAAGGTCACAGTGAGCTGCCTGTCGGGTGCTAGGATCTCATGTACACAGACAACCCTCTCCTCCTCCAAACAGGTTCAAATATATGTGAGAGATGCAACTATTTAGCCAAACTGGAGGCTGAGCTCTCTCATCTCAAAACTGGTGTAACCAGTCAGGAGGAGAAGGTAACCTCACACAACACAATTCCAGTATCACATAGTCCCACCACATCAGCGAACCAAACACATAAATACACAAAACATACTGAGGCTCTGAATAAAAATCTACCTAAGCAACAGAGACCTCCAAAGCAGACATCCAAGCAAACGCTACCTCAAAACAAAACACACACAACACATAACCCACAAAGTCAGTGTGCCAAGCAGCCACAGCCCTTAAGGCTGAATAACACACCTGATACTCTTGTTATAGGTGACTCTATTGTCAGACACACTGATGTCCCGCTCACCAGGCTGAATAAAGAGAAGGTCACAGTGAGCTGCCTGTCGGGTGCTAGGATCCGACACATAACGCAAGCACTCAGGTCACTCCAAAGCAAATACAAATATGACTCAGTCATTGTACATGCTGGTGTGAATGACCTGAGACATACCTCCCTGGACTACATGAAAAGAGACATAGAGGAGCTCTTCGATCATGTAGCCCAGGCTGGTATGACCCTGACCTTGAGCAGCATCTTACCCTCACCTAGAATGATGCCACAGTACAAAGACAAAATGATCGATTTTAACAATTGGCTAAAATGTTGGTGTCATTCAAAGGGGATCCAGTGTCTGTCAGCCTGGGATGACATGCTCGACAAGTCACGTTGCTTCGCTAGGGACGGCTTGCACCTGTCACCACTGGGCTTTCGGATATTGGCAAAGGCTCTTGCCACCCCCATAGTGCCTTTTTTAGGCAAGGCTCAAAAGTCAAACCCACCCCCATAGACAGTACAAGGAACAAGAAACTAAGGATAATGCTGCTAAATGCCAGAAGTCTTAACCTCAAGATGCACGCACTCGAAGCTCTCCTCAGTATGGAGAACATCGATATCTGTGCAGTGACAGAAACCTGGTTCAAGGCTCCAGAGAGCACCCCAGCGCTACCAGGCTATACCTCATATCATGCTTTTCGGCTCCAAAACCCGGACCGAACCACAAAAGGAGGGGGAATTTCCATATTTATCAAGGTTATCCACACCTCCAGGTTAGTGGCATTGCACGAAGTATCGGAGACCATCCATGTGCAACTAACAGTGGGCAAGACTGCTTTTCAGTTTATAGCATCCTACAGACCACCCTCTCAAAGTCAGGAATCCCATTCGGCTTTCCTGAAAACATTGGAGAACATTAAGATCTCTCCGAACACCATTATATTGGGCGACTTCAACTACCCAAACATTGACTGGAAGCACTACTCAAGCCCCAGCACCTTAGCCCAAAGATTCCTGGAAAATATAAACTCAAATGCTATGGAACAACTAGTCACCACTCCCACAAGAGGGGACAACATACTAGACCTGATCATTACCAACATGGGGACTCTATGCTCCACACCAGAAGTATATCCTTCATTGGTAAGATCAGACCATAAATTAATTTCACTGGATGTCCACATCCCGACCCCACCCCCAGCCCAGAAAACCAGTGAAAAACTTCTCAAAAGCGAACTTCTCACTTCTCAAAACCGAAGTGGAATCCTTCAAGGCCCCAGGGCCAGTGGAAACTACAGCCCAAACTGCAGAATCATATATAAATGCATTCTACGGACATCTCCAGGAATGCATGGATCATGCTATCCCAAACAAAACCAAGACCCAATCATCCAAAGGCAGGCGTCCAGTCTGGTGGACCCCTGCCATAAATAAACTGTACAACAGAAGGAGGAAGCTACTACATGATAGAGCAAAATCCCTAATAGGGAAGGCATCTCTGATCAGTACTAGCAAAAAATTACTATCCCTCATAAAATCCTCCAAGGCCAGCTTCGAGAGAAAAATTGCACAGGACAACAAAGACAATCATAAGGCTTTTTTCAGTTATGTTAGAAACCTGGGATGCAACTCCCAGACTTGTTCCGAGTTGATTCTAAATGACAAAAAATACACTGAACCCACAGACATCGCCAATATCCTGGCAGACAGGTTCAGTGCAAACTTCTTCCCTCCCCCCAAAGAGCAAGTATCTATCCCGGCAGAGGGCTGCCTCCCAAACATCTCAGATGCTCAGGTGAAGGCTGCCCTCTCCAAAGCAAAAAACACTGCTTCCATGGGACCAGATGGCATCCCAGGTTGCGTCCTACATGAACTACAAGAGGAACTAATCCCTCAAATAAAACAGCTATACAATTTCAGCCTCACTACAGGATATGTGCCCACAGAATGGCGTACAGCAACAGTGATCCCACTCCACAAAGGTGGAGCCTCTACGGACCCTGGAAACTATTGCCCCATAAGCCTGACTAGCTTAGTCTGCAAGGCTATGGAGAGGATCATCATGGAGCTCACAAACAAAGACATTGGTGACCTACAGACACTAGATCCTACCCAGTTCAGCTTTGTCAAGGGCAGATCCTGCCTTTTGAACCTGGTTGACTTCTTTGAAACAGTCACCAAAGCCATAGATGAAGGGAAAGTAGTCCACACAGCCTATCTGGACCTTGCAAAGGCATTTGACACAATACCCCACTCAGGCATCATAGATAAGCTATCCAGCTTAAATATAAACCCCTATGTCACAAGATGGGTCGCAAACTGGCTCAAAGACAGAACCCACAGAGTGAGAGTTGCTGGAGCCATGTCAGACTCGAAACCGGTCACAAGTGGCATCCCACAGGGTTCTGTCCTGGGACCACTCTTGTTCGGTATATACTTTTCCGAGATACAGGCAAATGTGGGAGGACTATGGCTCACCAAGTTCACAGACGACTGCAAACTGGGCGCCATAATCAACTCTCCAGCTGACACAAACATCCTTCAAAAAGGTCTCACAGAGACAGATAACTGGTGCCAGTGCCATGGTTTAAAGCTAAATGCCAGGAAATGTATAGTCATACCCTTTGGCAAAAACAATGTGCCCACAAATTACCACATAGGCGGAAACCCATTAAGTACAGAGAAAGTTATTAGGGACCTGGGGACCCAAGTTGATAGCAATCTCTCCTTTGAAAACCACATTGCCAAAGTGGTTAGAAAGACCTTCTACATAGCCCACTTCATCACGAAGGGTTTCACATCTAAATCAAGAGAGGTAATCGTGCCCCTTTATTCATCCCTCATCAGGCCCATCATAGAATACAATGCCCCTTTTGGGATGTACCTTACCCGACACCTACAGCAATTAGAAAGACCCCAAAAGTATCTCACCAAGAGGATCAAGGGTCTCAAACAGATGCCATATTATGCTCGGTTAAAAAAACTCCAGCTCTACTCAGTTGCATACCGCCTACTTCGAGGCGATCTATGCCTGACATACAAAGCTATGTCAAATCCAGAATTAATGGACATGCTCCACCTCCGTAAATCTAAATCCCTTAGAGCCACACACTCGAGGGACTTGAACCTCAGCACAGCAATAAATAGAACTTGCTGGAGGGACAGGTTCATAACCCAGAGGCTCCCTTCGCTCTGGAATAGAATTCCAGTTCATGTGAGGCAGAGCACCTCACTGAATCTCTTCAAGAAGAATCTCGATAAGTGGATGGGGGATCGTAGGTTTGTCCCAGGGATTACTCCCGTGTCACTATTAGACAGAGGCACAGTATACTCAAATCAAGGGGTGGCGTAAGCCATACAGAATCGGGCTAGGCTTATAATTGCCCCAGGGCAGATAGCCTAGTATGAACCTATGAATCTATGACACAAGCAGACCATTGTTTCTATCTCAGTTTACTATATTGGTAAAATGTAGTAAAGCAGTAGTGGTGCTGTGCTGGTGTTTCTGAGAGCAGGTTATTTGATGTTATTTATTGCATCAGCTGCATTGGGATGCACTCTCTAATATTTTGGAGAGGGGGAGAGAATCGCTATCAGTCTTTATTTAATAAACTGTATATGTGCCACCTTTGTCCAGTGGTATGATGTAGGAATTTTTCCACAGTGATGGAATGATAGTGATGTGTTTCATGTGGATTATATAAGCATATCTATTCACAGAGTAGTGAGTAATAACATAGTAATATACCAAAGGTATATTATAATATACATACATATTTAAATAAATGTTCTGCAGTACAATGTATGTGTTATACATTATAATGAGTATAAGAGAGGCAGAGAGCAGAAAGACGTACTTTAAATCTGCTTAATTTTGCAGCACTTTATATAGGAGTCCATGCTGTCTGCATACATATGTATCAGCTTACATCTGTCCGTATGATAATTATACAGAACAGTATATACATTATGAACAGACGGCATAAAGTTAGTTATTTTAATCAGATGATGGAGGTGTTATAGTAATTTGGAGTTTAAGGACAAAAGAAAAAATGTCATAGGTTCATAGGTTCATAGGTTTATACTAGGCTATCTGCCCCAAGGCATTTATAAGCCTAGCCCGAATTTTTGTGGCTTACGCCACCCCTTATATGAAAAAATACTGTACCCATTAGTTTGTTGTGCCTCTGTCCAGCAGTGACACAGAGATGATTCCCAGGATAAGCCTACGATCTCCCATCCACAGGTCAAGATTTCTCTTGAACAGAGCCAGCGAGGTGCTCTGCCTCACATGGACTGGGACTCTATTCCACAGCATAGGGAGTCTCTGAGTGATAAATCTATCCCTCCAGCACATCGTAGTTATATCCGTGCTAAGGTTTAAGTCGCTTGCTCTAGTGGTTTTGGTGGATTTGGATTTTTTGAGGTGGAGCATGTCCATTAATTCCGGGTTGGACATGGCCTTGTATGTCAGGCACATGTCACCTCTGAGCAGACGGTATGCGACTGAATAGAGCTGGAGTTTCTTCAATCTGGCAGCATATGACAGATTTTGGAGTCCCTTTATCCTTTTGGTGAGAAACTTTTGGGGTCTCTCCAATTGCTGCAGATGTCGGGCGAGATACATCCCGAAAGGGGCATTGTATTCGATCATTGGTCTGATAAGTGAAGAGTACAGGGGAACAATGACCTCACTAGATCTGGATGTGAATCCCTTCATGATCAGGTGGGCAATGTAGAAGGTCTTTCTAACCACTTTAGCAATGTGAGTGTCAAAAGAAAGGCCACTGTCAACCTGGGTCCCCAGGTCCCTGATAACCTCTTCTGTGCTTAGTGGATTGCCACCTATATGGTAGCTTGGGGTTACCTTGTTTTTCCCGAAGGGTATGACTATACATTTTTTGGTGTTTAACTTCAGGCCATGGCTCTGGCACCAGCTATCTGTTTCCGTGAGTCCCTTCTGAAGGATATCCGTGTCCGATACACTTTCCACTATGGCGCCCAGTTTGCAGTCGTCTGCAAACTTTGTCAGCCAAAGACCTCCCATGTTGGCCTGTACTTCTGAGAAGTAGATGCCGAACAATAGGGGGCCAAGGACCGAGCCCTGTGGGACACCACTTGTGACCAGCTTGGAGTCTGACATAGCGCCAGCAACTCTAACCCTGTGGGTTCTGTCCTTAAGCCAGTTTGCAACCCATCTTGTGACATATGGGTTTACATTTAAGCTGGTAAGTTTTTCTACAATACCCGAGTGGGGTATTGTGTCGAAAGCCTTTGCAAGGTCAAGGTAGGCTGTATGGACTGCCTTTCCCTCATCAATGGCCTTGGTGACTGTTTCGAAGAAGTCGACCAAGTTCAAAAGGGATGATCTTCCCTTGACGAAGCCAAACTGGGTCGGGTCCAATGTCTGCAAGTCCCCTATATCTTTGTTTATGAGCTCCATTATGATCCTCTCCATAGCTTTGCAGACTAGACTTGTTAAGCTTATGGGGCGCTAATTACCAGGGTCCGTAGAGGCACCACCTTTGTGGAGTGGGACCACAGTTGCCGTACACCACTCCTTGGTCACGTATCCTGTGGTAAGGCTGAGATTAAACAGCTGCCTTATGTGCAGGTTTAATTCCTCATTTAGCTCGTGTAGCACACAGCCGGGGACACCATCCGGTCCCATTGATGCTGTGTTTTTAGCTTTAGAGAGAGCAGCTTTCACCTGCGCATTTGAGATGTCTGGGAGGCTACACTCCGCTGGGATAGTTATCTCTCCTTTAGGGGGGGAGAAGTTTGCACTGAACCTGTCTGCCAGTATGTTGGCAATGTCTGTGGGTTCAGTGATTTTTGTATCATTTTGGACTAATTCTGAGCATATCTGGGAGTTTCCACCCAGGTTCCTAACATAGCTGAAAAAGGCCTTATGATTGTCCTTTGAATCCATGGCAATTTTTCTCTCAAAATTGGCCTTAGTTGATTTTATGAGTGCTTGTATTTTTTACTAATAATGATCAGGGGTGACTTCCCTTTTATGGATTTTGTTCTATCATGTAATAGCTTTCTCCTCTTATTGTAAAGTTTGTTAATGGCTGGGGTCCACCAGACTGGACGTTTGCCCTTTGTGGAAAGAGTCTTGGTTTTATTTGGGATTGCCTGATCCATGCAGTCCTGGAGGTGTTCATAGAAGGCATTTGTAAGGGCTTCCAGCTTGGGTTGTGGTTTCCTCTGGCTCAGGGGCCTTGAAGGATACCACACCAGTCTTGGCTAGCGTGAAGGTTGCTTTAGAGAAGTTCTCCACTATGGTCTTTTTGTTTGGGGTGGGGCGGGATGTGGATTTCCAGTGAGATTAGTTTATGATCAGATCTCACCAATGAGGGATATACTTCGGTGTGGAGCATTTTGTCCCCATGTTTGTGATAATGAGATCTAGTATATTTTCTCCTCTCATGGGAACAGTGACTAGCTGTTCCATGGCATTTGAATTTATGAACTCCAGGAACCGTTGGGCTAGAAAGTTAGGGCTTGAGTAATGTTCCCAGTCTATATTCGGGTAGTTGAAGTCACCCAATATGATGGTGTTTGGAGATACATTTATACCCTCCAGTGTCTTCAGGAAGGCTGTGTGGTGTTCCTGAGTTTGAGAGGGTGGCCTGTAGCATGCTACAATTTGTAGAGCAGTTTTGCCTATGGTTAGTTGCACCTGGATGGTTTCCGAAGCTTCGTGAGTTGCCACCAACCTGGAGGTGTCGGTATCCTTTATGAATATAGATACACCCCCTCCTTTTGTGGTGTGGTCCGGGTTTTGGGGCCGGAATGCATGATATGAGGTAAAACCTAATAGTGCCGGGGTGCTCTCAGGAGCCTTGAACCAGGTTTCAGTTACAGCACAGACATCGATGTTCTCCATACTGAGAAGGGCCTCGAGTGCGTGCATTTTGAGATTTAGACTTCTGGCATTGAGCAGCATTACCCTCAGTTTCTTCCCATTTTTGTTTTCTAGGGTGGTAGGTTTAGAATTTGAGCCTTGCCTAAAAAAGGCACTATAGGGGTGGCAAGAGCCTTAGCCAATATCCGGAATCCCAGGGGTGACAGGTGCAAGCTGTCCCTTGCGAAGCAGCGTGGCTTGTCAAGCATGTCATCCCAGGCAGACAGACACTGGATCCCCTTTGAATGACACCAGACGTTAAGCCAATTGTTAAAGCTGATCATCTTGTCTCTATATTGTGGCATCATTCTTGGTGAAGGAAGGGTACTGCTCAGGGTTAGGGTCATATCTGCCTGGGCTACATAATCAGAGAGCTCCTCTATGTCTCTTTTCATGTAGTCCAGGGAGGTACGTCTTAGGTCGTTCACACCAGCATGGACAATGACTGTGTCATATTTGTACTTGCCATGGAGTGACCCAAGTGCTTGTGTTATGTGGCGGATTCTAGCGCCCAATAGGCAGATTACTGTGACCCTCTCCTTGTTCAGCCTGGTGAGTGGGACGTCAGTGTGTCTGACTATGGAGTCACCTATGACAAGTATGTTTGGTGTTGTATTTGGCTTTAAGGGCTGTGACTGCTTTGCACACTGCTTTTGTAGTTTATGTGTTGATTGTGGGGTGTCTTGAGGTAGCAGTTGTTTGGGTGTCTGCTTTGGAGGCCTCTGCTGTTTAGGTAAATTTTTACTCAGAGCCTCCGAGTATGTCTTTGTGTGTTTATGTGTTTGATTCAGTGGTGTGGTAGCATTATGTGAGGCTGGTTTTGTGGTGTGTGTAGTTGCCTTCTCCTCCTGTCTGGTCTTGCCAGTCCTGAGTTGAGAGAGCTCAGCCTCCAGTTTGGCTAAATAGCTGCATCTCTCGCAAGTATTTGTGTTATGTGGGAGGAGGAGAGGGTTGTCTGTGTACATGAGGCAGTTATAACATTGCCTCAAGATTCCCAGATTCATCAGCTGGACCAGAGAGGAGATTGACAACTGACCTTTGGACATGCTAGAATAATATTGGGAATTCCTTAATAATTGAAAACAAGGGCCAGTGGGGAGTGAGGGTGTAGTGCTTTTAATTTTTAGTGCTGACTTATATAATTGCTTTAGTGAGCAAGTGCCAGGGAACTTGAGTGCAATGTGTTACAAGTAACTAAATGCAAAAACGACAAACAGTAACTTTCTTTCAAGTGAAACAAGGAAATAAGTATAGTAAGCAATGCAGATATCACTAGTGAGCCACAGAAGCTGAGAAGCCAGATTAGGTGGAATTAGCTTCCAGGGAAATAACAAGCAAACAAACAACAAGCATATAAACAAAGCTAGATTCAGCAGGCCTGGATCTAGTCTATGCTAGAGCAAACAAGGTGTACCAATTTCAGTAAGATACAGTTCAAATATTCAGGCACTATAAACCTTTAACCAGAAATTCCCAGCTCAGAAGGGCAGAGTCCAGCCTCTTCTCCCACAAGAGTGCAGACCACGAACCTTCTTAATGTAAAATAACTGCTCTACCCAGTACATTTTGTATTTTATTTTATTTTTTTTTTAATTTGTTAACTGGGGTAGATGGCAGATTTCCAGCCTGGGTGCACTCTGTACAGAGTCTGCATGTTTTTCCTGTGTTGACATGGGTTTCCTCCGGTTGCTCCAGTTTCCTTCCACATACCAAAGACATGCTGTAGGTGGATTGGACACTATACACTGGCCATAGGTGTGACTGTGCATGTGAGTATGTGGTTTGGAAGAATAGCAGCATGGCAGTATGAACCCGGGCTCTAGGTGTTTCACTGTTGAAGTGACACCCCAACCCCATGTGCAAAAATGGGAAAAGGGGTTGTGGATGGATGGACTGACAAGGTTAGATACATGATCTCATTGAATGAACTTCAGTCTCAGTCCATCAAAAGAAACTATGGCACATGCTATAAAAAGGACCAAAGAAACCTAGAAGAATTTTCTTGGAAGGAGTTTGAAGCAGTTGTGATAGTATAATAAGGGTAGCCTAGTGGTACGGTGCTAAGCATTACTATTTCATAGTGATTGGTCCTCTACTTATGCTTATGCTTTTAGCTGAGATGCCATCTGTGTAGAGCCTGCACAACTACATCTGTCTGTAGGGGTTTGTATCAGCTGCTCAAGGTTCCTCCCACATTCTAAGCATTTGCCAAAGCAACTAAATTGCCCACAGGTCTGCATGCCTCTTGAGTGTGTGTGTGTGTGTGCATGTGTGCGTGTGTGCGTGTGTGTGTGTGTGTGTGTGTGTGTGTGTGTGTGTGTGGATATGCATATCCACTCATGCATGCATATATACACACACAAACACACATATCTAATGGCAACTGGTCAAGAAAAAAGTGATCAAATCCCAATTGACATAGTAATATTCTTCACTACATTTTACTACTTATAACTAGTTATAACTTTGATAATAAGGAAAGTTTATGATTTTTTTATCACTTGTATGAGTTGCCTTAAAAAGTTGTAACTACTAATGCAGTTTGCTTTATGACAATGTGGTTGACTATGTGATCTGGTAGTGTAGTTGCAGTGTTTTTTTTTTTGTTCCTTCCACTTTACTGTCACCATGGAGGAGTCATATATAAGTTAGTAGAGGCTTGAGGTTCTCTCCAGATAAAGCAGAGTACCGCATTAAACCTTTTTAAGCGCAACCTGGATAACTTGGATGGGGAACAGAAAATATACCCCTGGGATTCCGCCCGTGTCCCTGCTGAACAGTGCATAGGGTGCTGACTATTGGAACATGGGCTAAATACTTGGCTAGGCTTGTAAGGGCCTCAGGGCCAATAGCTTAGTAACTTCCTATGATCCTATGGTTACAGGAGGGCTTGACCCTTGGGAAAAAAATCTGGTTTATTTATTTATTTATGCTGGGTTCAATGAATTGTATTTACCTCATTTGTGTTCAGTAAGTCATGTTTAGATATTTTGAGTTTCAGATGAAATTATATACATTTCATTGAAACCCATTTTACTGACAGACCATTTCACGGACAACTAGTACTTGCAGGAATTTAAGGCAAATAACAGGGATTTGTCCCATTCCCCAATGTGGTGCGACCCTGGAATTAGTATATATAGTTGGGGAGGTGTGGGGTGCACAGGCCCCACATTGGGGGATGTGGGGGGTGAAGACCCCACCTATTTTGGTTTAAATTCTATACTTTTTGTGTTATATTCTTCTTTTAAACCAAAATAGGTGGGGGGCTTCACCCCCAACACCCCCCAATGTGGGGGGCTGTGCCCCCTACACACACTCCTAACTATATATACTAACTCCAGGGTCGCACTACATTGAAAAAGGGGACAAATTCCTGTTATTTGCCTTAAATTCCACAGAATACTTAGAAGTTGTTGAAAAAAAATGTATACACACACATACACTGACTTGTGTGTATCTGCCTGTATGTGTAATAAACAAATAGAACTAAGCATAAGCACAGATGGAAAACTAAACACACAAGCTCGTGACTTTTTGCTGACACTCTTTTCCTTTAATAACTTAAAAACATAATTTTTTCAGATAAATGCAAAACATTACAAGTTAAGCTATTTTATAACTTGCTGCAAAAGTAATGATTAAAATGGTCAGTCATTAAATAAACGTAATAGAAGACCAATCAGTGTGTTAATCTTTTGAGTGTGTTGTAATGTGTAATACATGCCCTATTTTTTATGTAATGAAAACTAGCAGGTGGCGTCGTCAGAGAATAACAGATCTCATAAAAGCCAGGCTGACCTAGTTAGGTGGTGGCCTTTTCCTTTAAACTTTTGTCATTGTTTACCAAGAATGCCCTAACATCTTTGGTGCCATTTTCTGTAGACCCATGGTTTAATGAGAGGAATTCTCCTAGCAAATATTCTTTTAAGTTCTGTAACCTCTTGGGTCAGGGCTTCAGGGCTATTGCCATTACCAGCATGGTAACTCAGTTATTTTGCAGGTTATGTACCAAGCCTTAAAGATGACATGTGTGTGTCTTCATTCTGTGCCATTACGACATGGGTAGTACCTTATTTGACAGTGTTATATTTGATAGACGGTATATACCATGGTGGTGGTGCTGCGGTAGCATTGTTGCCTCACAGTAAGACGCTGTCCGGTTCGATTCTCAGCTAGAGCGTCTTCTGCGTGGAGACATGCATGAATGGGCGTACCTTCGTTGAAGGTTGTGTGTCAGGCCTGGCAAGCCGATATGTAAAAATCAACTGCCAATCATTAGCAGACCGGAGTTCCGCTGTGGCGACCCCTAAATATATATTCCAACTTCGAGATCAGACTACAGTGAGGAAAGGGCAAATATTCTGATCCACACTGTAGTGCAAAAAATAAATAGCAATATCAAGGTTTGAAATATTCGCTCATGTGAGCGCTCGATATTTCAAACATTTGTTGTTCTGAAGTAGACCCTATATATATATATATATATATATATATATATATATATATATATATATATATATATATATATATATATAAAATTTATTATATATATATATAATTTATTATATATAATATAAATATTATATATTTAATTTTAAGCATTGTTTTTTCCAGGTGTAGTATCGTAAACTTACGTACATTTACTTATTTTTAGCGTTCTTGTACTAGGAGACTAGACCAGCTGCTCTTGTATATACCCTATTTGCCTAACTGAATGTCCGACACTGATTTAAGATAATTTATACCAGATTTATGTCCTGAATGCACCTGTTTTTAGGTTCATAGGTTCATAGGTTTATACTAGGCTATCTGCCCTGGGGCATTTACCAGCCTAGCCAGAGTGTGTTTGGCATTCGCCACCCTTTTAGATCGGTTTACTGTGCCTCTGTAGAGTAGGTCACAGAAGATAGCCCTTTTATGGTTAGTTTACTGTGCCCCTGTCTAGCAGGGACACAGAAGAGATCCCAGGGTGAACCTACGATCTCCCATCCACTCGTCAAGATTTCTCTTGAAGAGGGTCAGCGAGGGGCTCAGCCTAACATGGACCGGGATTCTGTTCCAGAGTGAGGGCTGCTTCTGGGATATGAATCTGTCCCTCCAGCATGTCCTATTTATTTCTGTGCTGAGGTTTAAGCCCCTGGAGCATGTAGCTCTAAGGGATTTGGATTTCCTGAGGTGGAGCATGTCCATTAATTCTGGGTTAGACATGGCTTTATACATCAGGCATAGATCACCTCTGAGTAGGCGGTAAGCAACTGAGTA
Organism: Protopterus annectens; assembly: GCF_019279795.1. Classification (NCBI taxonomy): domain Eukaryota; kingdom Metazoa; phylum Chordata; order Ceratodontiformes; family Protopteridae; genus Protopterus; species Protopterus annectens. The sequence goes on from NC_056749.1 coordinate 221,845,134, forward strand.
GAGCTGGAGTTTCTTTAGCCGAACTGCATAGGGCATCTGTTTGAGTCCCTTGATCCTCTTGGTGAGGTACTTTTGGGGCCCCTCCAGTTGCTGCAGGTGTTGGGTAAGGTACATCCCAAATGGGGCATTGTATTCAGTTATGAGCCTGATGAGTGATGAGTAGAGGGGCAGAATGACCTCTATTGTTCTAGATGTGATCCTTTTCATGATAAGGTGGGCTATATAGAAGGTCTTTCCAACCACTCTGGCAACGTGATTGTCAAAAGAGAGGTTTCTATCTACTTGGGTCCCCAAATCCCTAATTACTTCTTCCGTACTTAATGGATTACCACCTATGTGGTAATTTGTGGGCACTTTGTTTTTCCCGAAGGGGATGACTATGCACTTTTTGGCATTTAACTTAAGTCCATGGCTCTGGCACCAGTTATCCAAATCTGTGAGACCCTTTTGGAGGATGCTTGTGTCAGCCAGAGAGTCGGTTATGGTGCCCAGCTTGCAGTCATCTGCGAACTTGGTTAGCCATAGTCCTCCCGTATTAGCCTGTACCTCAGAGAAGTATATACTGAACAAGAGAGGTCCCAGGACTGAGCCTTGTGGGACGCCACTTGTAACTGGTTTGGAGTCTGACATGGCACCTGCAATACTGACCATGTGGGTTCTATCCCTGAGCCAGTTTGCAACCCATCTTGTGACATAGGGGCTGATATTTAAGCTGGTGAGCTTATTTATGATTCCTGAGTGGGGTATTGTGTCAAAGGCTTTTGCGAGGTCCAGGTAGGCTGTGTGGACTACCTTCCCTTCATCTATGGCCTTGGTAACTGTTTCAAAGAAGTCAACCAGGTTCAAGAGGCAAGATTTGCCCTTAACAAAGCCGAATTAGGTGGGATCCAGTGTCTGGAGGTTACCAATGTCCTTGTTTATGAGTTCCATGATGATCTCCATAGCTTTGCAGACCAGACTAGTCAGGCTTATAGGGCAATAGTTTCCTGGGTCCGTTGTGGCACCACCTTTGTGGAGCTGGACCACTGTTGCTGTACGCTATTCCTTGGGTACATATCCTGTAGTAAGGCTGAGATTGAACAGTGACTTTATGTGAGGGTTTAGTTCTTCTTGGAGCTCGTGTAAGACGCAGCCCGGGACACCATCTGGTCCCATTGATGCTGTGTTTTTTGCTTTGGAGAGGGAAGCTCTCACCTGTGCATTTGTGATGTCAGGGAGGCTACATTCTGTTGGGACAGACATTTGGTCTTTTGGGGGGGGGGGGGTTTGCACTGAACCTGTCTGCCAGGATGTTGGCAATGTCTGTGGGATCAGTGTATTTTTTGTCATTTTGTACTAACTCAGAGCATATCTAGGAGTTGCCCCCCAGATTCCTGACATAACTAAAGAAGGCCTTGTGATTATCTTTAGTGTCTTGTGCAATTTTTCTTTCGAAGCTGGCCTTAGATAATTTTATGAGAGATCGTAGTTTCTTGCTAGTACTGATCAGAGATGCATTCCCTTTTTGGGATTTTGCTCTATAATGTAGCAGCTTCCTCCTTCTGTTGTATAGCTTATTTATGGCCGGGGTCCACTAAACTGGTTTCCTGCCTTTGGAGGAGTGAGTCTTGGTTTTATTTGGGATAGCACGATCCATGCATTCCTGTAGGTGTCCATAGAATGCATTTGTAAAGGATTCTGCTGTTTGGGCAGTATTTTCCACTGGCCTGTTGGCTTTGAAGGATTCCACCTCGGTTTTGAGAAGTGTGAAATTTGCTTTTGAGAAATTTTTCACTGTGATTTCCTTGGCTGGGGGTGGGGATGGGATATGGATGTCCAGTGAGATTAATTTATGGTCTGATCTTACCAATGAGGGACATACCTCTGGTGTGGAACATAGAGTGCCCATGTTGGTGATGACCAGGTCCAATATGTTATCCCCTCTTGTTGGAGTGGTGACCAGTCGTTCCATAGCATTTGAGTTTATAAATTCTAGGAAACATTGGGCAAGGGTGTTGGGGCTTGAGTAGTTTTCCCAGTCGATGTTTGGGTGGTTGAAGTCACCCAATATTATTGTGTTTGGAGAGACCTTCATATTCTCCAGTGTTCTCAGGAAGGCCGAGTGGGGTTCCTGAGTTTGGAGGGTGGTCTGTAGCAGGCTACAAACTGAAAGGCAGTTTTGCCCACTGTTAACTGTACATGGATGGTCTCTGATGCTTTGTGTAGTGCCACTAACCTCGAGGTATAGGTATCTTTGAAGAATATGGATACTCCCCCTCCTTTTGTGGTTCGGTCCTAGTTTTGGGGCCGAAAAGCATGGTATGAGGTATAACCTGGTAGTGCTGGGGTGCTCTCTGGGGCCTTGAACCAGGTCTTTGTCACTACACAGATATCGATATTCTCCATACTGAGGAGAGCCTCTAGTGTGTGCATCTTGAGGTTTAGACTTCTGGCGTTGAGCAGCATTACCCTTAGTTTTTTTTTTCTTGTGTTGTCTATGAAGGTGGGTTTGTCTTTTGAGCCTTGCCTAAAAAAGGCACTATGGGGGTGGCAATAGCCTTAGCCAGTATTCGGAAGCCCAGGGGTAACAGGTGCAAGCCGTCCCTAGCGAAGCAATGTGGCTTGTCAAGCATGTCATTTCAGGCTGACAGACACTGAATCCCCTTAGAATGACACCAATACTTTAGCCAATTGTTAAAATTGATCATTTTGTCTTTATACTGTGGCATCATTCTTGGTGAGGGCAAGATGCTACTCAAGGTCAGGGTCATACCAGTCTGGGCTACATGATCCGAGAGCTCCTCTATGTCTTTTTTCATGTAGTCCAGGGAGGTACGTCTCAGGTCATTCACACCAGCATGGACAATGACGGAGTCATATTTGTACTTGCTTTGGAGTGACCTGAGTGCTTGTGTTATGTGGTGGATCCTGGCACCCGACAGGCAGCTTACAGTGACCTTCTCCTTGTTCAGTCTGGTGAGATGGATGTCAGTGTGTCTGACAATAGAGTCCCCTATTACAAGTGTGTTAGGTGTGTTGTTTAGCCTTAAGGGCTGTGCCTGTGTGGCACACTGACTTTGTGAAAAATGTGATACGTGGGTAATGTTGCGGGGTAACAGTTGCTTGGATGTCTGCTTTGGAGGTTTCTGCTGCTTTGGCAGATTTTTACTTAGAGCCTCCAAGTATGTTTTTGTGTGTTTATGTGTTTGGTTTGCTGATGTGATAGGTCTATGTGAGACTGGAATAGTGGTGTGTGTAGTTACCTTCTCCTCCTGACTGACTGTGCCAGTGCTGGGTTGAGAGAGCTCAGCCTCCAGTTTGGCTATATAGTTGCATCTCTCACATATATTTGAGTTTGATGGGAGGAGGAGAGGGTGGTCTGTGTTCACAAGGCAGTTGTAACATTGCCTCAAGATACCCAGATTCACCAGCTGGACTGGACAGTAAACCCAAAACTGACTATTGGACATGCCAGAACAGTATAAGGAACAGTTTTTTGACTGATTAGAAGAACCAATAGGGAGCCAAGTACTTATAAGGAGTATAAGAGGGTGTAGTGCTTTAGTTAGTGTTTGCTTATAAGATTACTTATAAGATCAAGTGCAGGGCTTTAGAATGAAAATAGAGTGCTTACTTTGAGATTTAGAACAGTTCTAAGGGAAAAAGTAAAGAGCAAACTTTGTGGAGCCGGGAATAGTTTAAACCTGCAAAATCGCACAAAAGCGGGTTTTAAGGCAGGGAACTTGAAAGAGCTGGAAATTAGCCCAAAATGTTTCTAGGCCATAACCACTCCTACAGGGGCAGGCAGGCTGTTCAGTGTTAATCACTGCCACTGATGAACACAGAGACTTCCCTTTAGCCCAAGCAAGCACTGGCCTCCAAGAAACTTACAAAGAGTTCAGAACAGCAAATCTGTAAATGAACTTTTTTAAATTTCAGAAAGTGGGAAAAAAGCAAGATTTTTTTTGTTTGTTTGTTTTAGTTTAAAGGTAGCAGAAATACACAAATATCAAAATAGTCAGAACAGTGCAATAAATGACCCCACACTTGAGTGCTAGGCCAGAGTCAGGTAAAATGCAATTTTAAGAAAAAAACTATTTTAAATTAAATGCAACACAGGAAATGCAGTAAATAGACTCTAGATGTGTTCTAAATACTGTTTCTAATACAAATATCAACTTTAGCAAGCCGGAAAATGCGGAAAAGTAGGCGGCAAAGCAGAAATTAAAAATAAAGGATTCAGAATTATCTGTGAACTTTGAATGGTTATTACTGCTAAGTCTATATAGCCTTTTGAACCATTGAATGCTCATTATCTGTTGATTAAACCTGTTGTATAGTACAAAATACCTTACATTGTATTTTTCTGCATGTATTATGCAATGTATATCCACATGCTCTACCTGTGCACTGCTGTGCCCTTAGGCTGTTTGCTATTCATTGCATACTTTATTTTATTTTTAAAGTTAGCAAATTGCCTTATTGTGAATTATACTGCTGCCTTACTGCATTATCTCCATATTACCCCCTAAAGCCCTGTAGCACCTACACCTCCCTACTCATCTCCACTCATCATTTTCCACCCTCAAACTCAAACCTGCACTCCTTCCCCTTTACTCAATACCACCAATAGGTCCTCTTATACACTTCCAGTCCCTCATCTCACCAGCAATCACCTCTGTCATACTCCACAATACATTACATTTTACAGCCCCTCCTTTTTCCACTAATAGAGCAGTTTTTGTTTTTTACAATTTCTTCTACAAAGATTTAGTCTTCTCCCTATCCCCCTTATCTCTCTTTTTCTTTCTTTTTTAGGTTATCAATCTACCTCCATTGCTCCTAAGCTCACTGACCCACCCTGCCTGGAACTACCTCCCGTCAAGTCTCTTCATGGGTACCTCCCTCCAATTTTTGGGACTGTTTTAAGTATGTCCTGCTTAATCTACCAAATGTTTTAATTGCTACCTATTTTGTACTGTTGCTTCCATGGTGACTATTCCCCTGCACATCTTTTGGACTGCTCCCTGGGTTTTGTTTTCCTTCCTATCCTGCTCTCACACTCTTCCTACCTTCCTCTAACTACTCTGCTCTCTGTAAGTACTCTTGTTTGCTGGGCCCCTTCTGCTCACTGTCTGTCTCTCCTACTTCACCCACATATCTTTTTTGCCCATCTCCAGTTACCATACCTCTGTACCTTTGCCTCCAACCCTACAGACTCTAAATAGTCTATCTCTTTCTGAGCTCCACTCTCCCTCTGCCTCGCCTGCTCTCACATCTGCCAAATCTACCTGCTTTAACTGATTGTTTTCTGAGTTTTTTTTCCATGGGTGTAGCCCCACTCCACTCGCCCAAGCTACACTTGGGCTCACTTCACTCCTCTACCCTACCCCCATTCCCACCCACCCCATTACAATTTCCTTTATACCATCCACTCACATCCAACTTTTTGCCAGTAATTAGACCCACCCCTGCATTTAGCATACTTAATCTATATCACTTCCTACCTTTAAAATATACTCACTCTACAACCTCTCTACACACACTGTACTATGTAACACCTTCTCATTTCCACTCCACTCCTCCTACTTCTCTCTGTTCTTACCTCTTATCACACCTATCTTTCCCACCCTCACATATGTTCTCCTACCTCCTGTACATTTGATAGTCATCTAAAAAGTCCTCCTTTATTATCTCCTCAGCTCTCTTCAACTTTACTACCACCTGTCTTCATAAACTATGTATACTTTAAAAGCTCCCAGCTACTGGCAAATCTAAACCAAAGCTCCACAAACTTCATTTAACTATTACTACACTTTCTCTCCTCACAAATAACTTACTCCACTCTGGAGACATCCAACCCAACTCAGGCCCCTCTTCCCACACCCACATACCCCCAAGCCTGCCTCCAACCCCCCTCTCCTAACACTTCTCACCACCCCATCCCCTTACACAAAACTTATCCTTATCCAAGCACCTGTCCATA